>NC_091154.1:16969208-17171708 GCF_040958095.1 Procambarus clarkii
TTATCACAAATATATCTTCAATTATTCGTTCTATGTATTCGGTCTATGTAATGTGGTTTTATGTGTTTTTTTATCGTAGATGAAGCATATTTGTGTCCTTTACAATATGTATACAGTAGAACATTCATAATGTTCCATGGAACTGCGATACATGTGTCAGTAATGTGTTCACAATAATTGTTTATTGTCGCAATATAACCTGTTAAAAACTCAAGAAAATTACAATATGTACAGTTTCACACACTATTTACACATTAACACACTGTATTTCACAGTACTTCGGAAGTGAGTAATAATCAACGAAGTAGTCCATGGTACACAGTGCAACTTCACTCTCAGTGCACCAGGTACAGATAAATTTTCGCTTCCTGTTTCTTCATTCTGTGTGCTTGCAAATAACGTACTCACGTACACCCTTGGCTTTAGTACTTGTAGGTTGTATGTAGCCAAGCTTGTAAAGCATAAGGTAGTATTGAAAAGATTATAGGAAAAGATCAATTTGTAAGGTAGTCTTGAAAAGATCGCTTTGTATGGTCCCACACAGGTAGAGATTCAGCTAGCCTCAAAGAGTGTCCGTCAGTTAGCAAGAGATTCAAGTATTCTTGAAAATATCTATGGAAAACACCACCTTGGAAGCCACTAACACTGTTCATCTATGCTACTTGTATCAGATGCATCATCACTGAACGCAGAAAACGATTCATCTATGTATCATCTAAATAAATTGGAGATGGCATAGGATTGCAACGGGTAACGCTCGGAGCTACAACTGGATACGCTCGCTGTATCCTCATAGGTGTTGTATCACTTGCATCCGACCTTTGTGTTAGGTCCTTATTGCACCTAGCTTCACCAATATTATGACCCTTATGTTCTTCAAACAATAAGGTTTGAATTTCACCGACAGAGCATTATCTTTCAACACCGCGTCGGACAGGTGTTTGGGAGCCAGAGGCGCGTGCACCACCCATGGTTGCTCATTCAGTATTAACCCAGCCAGCAGCCCTAGGGCATTCTGGGAATTTTTTCGATGATGGCTGCCTCTCACTGGAGGTCCTAAGAGTCCATTTTGTACACAACCAACCTCATACACATTTAGAATTGGTACTGAAAAAATAAAGTTTTCTCGGTTGGCACAGTTTCCCGCCGATCGAGAATACTCGGTTGGCGCAGTTAAGTGGTTAAGGGTGGATCTGTCCCCTTGTCTCAGGGTGACTCACCGTTTTTGCTTCCGTCATGCTGCCTGTTGGGTCGGTGACACCTTCGACCCAGAGTCCTGCGAGTTTTGCTGTCTGTTTGTGACTCGTTTTACCCAGTCCACTGATGACTATCCGAGTGAAGGCTGTCGGAAAACCCGACACCATTTAATAATATTACATGCAATATGCAGATAATATTGCTGCTGTGTTGTATACACAAGTTACCCATAGAAAATGTAGTTTGTAGTGGAATTTTCTGTCAATAGAAAATGGGATATCATTGCCACATAGTACTATAAATTCACCATCTATTCTGTTGGGAATTACTGTATTCTTAATTTTAAATACAGTAGTCTTTGGACTTTTAATATCATAAAATATTTCATTTGAATTAACTTAATTTTCAGTATCAAAATACTGTAGAGTAAATGTGACCCTTCTATCACTTATTGACATTGGACAAGGAGAGCCAGGCATCCGTGGTGAGAGAGGTCAGCCATTGTTTGTTAGACCAGAGTCGTGGAGCAAATTCAGCTCCTATGATTTCTCTTGGACGAAGTGTTATGGAGATCAAAGTGTTCTACCATCATCAACACGCTGTCAACAACCACAAGGGAAGTGTCTTACCGAAACCCGTTTATTAATCATTTCTGGCCAGTTAATGTTAGGTAGATATTGGGAGAACCGGTTACAACACAAACAATCGACTCAACCCAGGTAATTAAGCCTTGGTCCTTATCATATATAATATACAGTGTTTTCTCTGATATAGCTGTCATATATTAGGATTCCGGCTTGACAGCTAGTGCCCTTTGACAGGAACAAGAAGAGGAAGCAAGACTTGGTACATCAGTTACTATGGGTGATGGAAGCTAGCCTCACACGAGGATAATTTGGTATCTACATCCTAGTGATATCTGATGGACTAAGCCTGCTGTACAATAAGATAAGGCACCTCAAATTTATTTACTAATATTTGTAGTTTAATACTGTAGTTTGATTGGCTGCATATATATAAATTTAATATAAACCCCCCTAATGTGTACAGATCGATTTGTGAGATTATTGCAGAAATACAGTCCACTTAATTTCATACACATTGCTATCGAAATATATAAATTAACGTAAATATAAATTCTATATAAATTCATATAAATTAAATATATATAAATCTCACAGGTCTGTTGCCATAAAGGCGGCTCAGGCATTGTATGCTAGATATGGGTTGCTGCAACGTGCTAGGTTGATTGCAACTCCAGAAGCCCCGAGGCTGCCCCGTTTTGCTTATAGGGACTCGGACTTGGGAGTGTTGGTCGCTTCGGTCTTGGTTCAGTCTGCACCCCCATCGTTCTTCCCTTGCTTTGGTTTATTTTGCCCCCTCCCCCAACCTGCTTCCATCTCCAAAGCATCTGAGGGCTTTGGGGTCGAGGCAGGGTTTAGGTTCTGAGACTCGGGCAGATTTGGGGGTTGACCCTTCCAGGGGGCGACTTAGGCTTTCGAGTTCCTCCATGGTTTCGAGTTCCTCCACGGTTCCTCCAGCCGTGGTGACGTGGTCTGACCAGTGAGCCCCCCCCCCTTCCTTTCCGGCTGCCCCGGCTTTTTCTTGTGAAACCGGGGCTCTTTAGGATGACTCGGCCCTGGGTCCTGATGTGGAGGCAACCTGGGTTGGGGAGGGGCTGACTTGCGGGGTCTTGGGGCCCATTAGCTGCCTCGTGGGTTATCCTATTCTCCGAGAGGGGCTTACTGTTACAAGGAGTTGGGGGCCCCCCCCTCTCTGCGTACGAGTTGGTTTTAGTGTCCCCCTCAGATTCGGTTCCTTGTCCCCTTGGGTCCGTCGGTTCTGTCCTTCCGAAGGTTTTCAGCTTTCTGCGGCTTGCCTACTGAGGTGCGGGCAGCCATTGCTGCTTACCTCCTGCGCGACCCGGATTGTGCCTCTATAATGGGTCCGTCTTCTTCAGGTTTGGGTCTTCGCCTCTATCCTGGGTTTGTTATGAGGTTCCAGAGTTGTCTTGGCTGGTGGACTGCCCTGTGTTGTCTTTGGATGCTTGGAGTACTTTTTGTCGTACCTGCACGCTTGAGCAGCACGAGGCGTTGACGGTGGTCCAGGTTTCCATAGGGGACGAATTCGAGCACCTCGATTCGTGTTTCTTCACCCCTGCCCCTGAATGGGATGTTGGCAGGGTTCCTCTCGTCGTGGTAGGCCTCTGGTGCCAGTTTCGCGGTTCGCCCCATTGACGATTTGGGGGCTTCTCGGGTCATTTCCGACAGCTGGTGGTGGCGTTGGATAGCCCCTCCTCCTTCGGGGGGTTCGGTACTGATGGGGCTAGCCTCATCTATGCTCTGCTGGGTCATCTTGGAGTGGGTACGCTTGGGTGTGGTTGAAACGACGGCATCCCACAGGTTTGCTTCCCGTCCGTTCCCGGTCCCAAAATGGGACTGTACAGACCTGTGGTTCATTCTGGACTTGTCCCCTCTGAACCCCTGGGGCTATTGCTTCTCTTTTTGGATGGCTCCTCTGTCCCAGGTCTGGCTTCTGTTGGAGCTGGGCTCTTGGATGAGTCTCTGGACCTCCGAGATGCGTTTTGGCATGTCCCGATTCATCCAGGGTTCAGGGATTGGTTCAGTTTTGTTGTGGGGCATCTCGGTTACCACTTTTTGTTGTCTCTTGTTCGGGTTGAACCTGGCATCTCGCAGGCGTGTTCACACGCCTTACCCGGAGGGTGGTGGCCTGTCTGCATCTCTTAGGTCTTCAAGTGCTGGCCTACCTCGACGACTGGCTTATCTGGGCGCCCAGCTAGTCCGCTTGTCTGCTTGCCAGGGATCTGATTCTTTCCCAGCTCATTGGGTTTGGGGGCATGATGAACTGGCGGAAGTCCCGTCTGATTTTCTCTCAGGTTCGGACTTGGCTGAGTCTTGCGGGGAACTCTTGGACCACTTCCGACCACAGAGACTCCCTCCGGAGTCTCTGCTTCGGCTGCACTCTTGCCTTCGCTTGTTTCTGGGGGCTTCCAGATCACTCGGCGGTTGCTCAAGGGTTTGTGCGGAAGCCTGAACTTTGCGATGATGGTCGACCCGCTGGGTCTGGTTTGACTTCATCAGCTGATCTGGTTCATTCGGGGACGTTGCTTTCCCTTTCGCTTCTCTCACGACTGCTGGGTTCAGCATCTGGGGGCCATGCGTCGGCTGCTGCGTCGGTTCAATGCCTTGGTGCCAAAAGCCCTTGCTCAATGTGTTAGTGGATGCATCGTCTCCTGGCTGGGGCTTTGTGAACTGTGCTCGCCAGGCCGGATAGAGGCGGTGGGGTTCATCCTTCTGTTGGGTCCACAGCATAGTGCGCATGTTCGCGGCGGTGTGGATGTCACTTCGGAGGGTTCAGATCGCTCACAGATCGACGTTCAGGCTCCATTCAGGCTGCTCTCTGGTGGTTCCTTGCCTGAATAGAGGGGGGGGGGGGGTTCACTGCGGTCCTTGTTTCTTTGGGGCTGTTCGCTTCAGGGGACTCGTCTGTTCCTGGGTTCTTGAGTTTACGGGGTTTGGCTCTCCTGGCCGTTCACGTTTGGGGAGTGTCCAAAGTCCTGGCGGACGGCCTGTCTCTGTTCATTTCCCCTGTCCTCGGGATGGACGGTCTACGCCAACTCCTTCAGTTGGCTCTGCCGAACGTACTTCCTCCTGGAGGAGGACCTCTTCGCGTCCGCGTGATGTCTCCCGGTATATGTGGCGCCCTTCCCCGACTGCGTGGCCTTCAGGGTCGATGCTTTTCAGCAGGACTGGTCGAGGTGGGGGTTACCTGTACCTCTTCCCCCGGTTCCGCTGTTACGCCAGGTCATAACTCGCTTGGAGACTTACCAGGGGAGAGTAGTCCTCTTGGCTCCCTGGCAGCCAGCCCAGCCTTGATTTTAGGCGCTGCTTGCTCGATGTCCGAACCCAGGGGTTTTCCTGTGGCTCTGCCTCTTTTAACTGATCGGTCCGGTCCGTTACATGGCTGTTTTCGATCTTTTCCCCCCGAGTCTTCGCGTCTGGTATTTTTGGCTCGGATCTGTCACTATCTGTGTGGTGATCACATGGCTTCGTTCATGTTGTCCTGCCTGTGTGCCTCGTCTCGGCGATTGTATGACATTTCCTGGCGGTTCTTCTATTTTTTTTTATCTCTTCGTAGGTATTCTTTACTTTCTGTTCAGGTGGTGTTGTCCTTTCTCTCATGACTGTTTCAGGACCATTATCTTATACCGAATTCTGTCGCCTTGTATCGTACGGCGCTGCCAGAGCCACTGCAGCTTGCTTTCGGCATTGATGTTACTTCTACTGCATTTCGCAAGCTGTCTTGGGCGTTGTTTCACTTCCGACCTGCTCATGCGCCACCTGAGCCGTCCTGGTCATTGGACAGGGTTCTCTCTTACCTTTCTTATCCTTGGTTTATTGTGGCCCCTTCAATTCAGGTTGGTCTCTCCAAGGATCTTTTCCTGTTGGCATTGGCCTCTGGAGGTCGGGTCCGGGAGCTTCGTGCTCTCCTCCGGCACAGGGGTTTCTGCTTTATTGGCTCTGGTGATGGGTTTACTCGTTTGCAGCCATCTCCTTTTTCTTACCGTGAAGAATGAGAGAATGATACGGCTGCTTTCTGGTGGGGGGGGGGGGGTTCTTGGGTTTTTGATGCTTAACACTATCGCACTGTTTTGACTATCAGAGTAGTCGACAATTTTTCTCCCGAGTCCTCTCGGTTGACTCGTCGATGCGTCAATCATTTTAAAATATTTGTTAAAAATTTACATTTTATCCGATCAATCTGGGAGTGGTTTTAAAATGAGCGCCTTCAGAAAGCGCACAATTTGATACAATATTGACGATGGAGCCTGACAATTGAGGCAGAACACTTGAAAGATTATAAATACTTTTTGGTCCAAATTTTAAAATATCTTTTAAAATTCCATTTATTGTACTATTATTATGGGACCAGTTTTAAAATGTGCACCTTTAGATTGCAGACAATTTGATTCCAAAATGAAAGATGTAACACGAAAGTTGATGTTATCAAACTGAACGAGTATACTGTATACATTAGGGTGCGGCGTGCCAATTGGTGTGCGTTCCCGGGTAACAGTTGGCCGACTATAGGTTTTGCTGCGGGGATTCACGCCGGGCTCTTGGACCTTGTATGCATATACCTCTATAGGGAATTCTATTGCGAATACAATGATACCAAAACGAACAACGTAGCATGTGAATTATGGTGAGAAAACTGAAACGAGTATTCACATTTTACTGCTTTTGTGCGCTCACGGGTAACTTTGCCACTTTAGGCTTTTCTGTGGGGAGTCATGCCGGGCTTTTGGACCTTATATGCATATACACCTGTAGGGAATTCTATTGCAAACACAATACCAAAATGAATGACTTAGCACGAGAATTAAGGTGAGAAAACTGAAACGATTATACACATTTTGGTGTCACCCGCATGCTTGCCCATGCTCCTGGCATTGCGCCAGGAGCATTCCGTGCATATTTGCGGAGCGCATGCTCTGCGCGCGATAGTGTTTATTGGTCAGGCCAGGGGTGCATCATGTGTTGTGTCCGGTTGCAGCTCTCCACCGTTATTTGTGCACCATAGCTTCTGTGTCCGGATACGCGCTTTGGGTGGATCCGGTTTCCCGTCTTTCCTGTTCCAGGGTTCGGGGCATGGAGGATGGCTCTGCTCCGGGGGCCTCTATTGTGAGTTCCCGGGGCTGTTGGGGGGGGGGGGAGGTGCCATCTAGCAGTTCTGGGGCTGTTCGCCCATGCCTGGGTTTCCTGCCTTCTGGCCTGGGTTTTTCGTCTTGCGTCAGCCACGTCCTCTTTTATTATAGTGCCCATTTTTTTTTCTGCATGTCGCTTCCCCGCCAGGGTGGCGCTGTGGTTTGTTTGTTTACATGCCCGAAACGCTTTGCGTAATAGTGGCTTTAGGCATTGTATGTACTAGCTCTACCTATAAGTCAACCAATCTTTGTAATAATTTCTTGTATGTATGTACCTTACCTAAATAAACATTTTATTTTATTTTATTTTATGTGTCTGGGTGTGCAGGCTCGTGTTTTGGGGGCGTTTTTCACCTCCTTCGGTTATTTTATCCACCCGTTGCCATTTATCTGTTTTGTTTTCTTTTTCTTGGGCGTTCTGCCCTTCTCCTGTTCCTCTGGGGATGCTTGGATGTTGGTTTTTCAACTGGTTTTGTGCGGGAGTTTGAACTTCACCGTGCTGGTCTACCCTCTGGGTTGGGTTTGGCTTCAGCATCTGTTCTGGTTCCTTTGGGGGATGCACTTTTGCTTCTCTCGTGATCGCTGGGTTCGACCTCTTGGGATGGGGGTCTGGCATCGGTTGCTGTGTTGCCAGCTTTCTCTTCGGGGTTCAGTGCTTTGGTGCCTACTCGAACCCTCGCTTGATGTGTTCACTGTCGAGTCGTTTCTTGGCTGGGGCTTTTTGACCAGTGCTCACCAGGCTGGCCAGGGGCGGTGGGGTCCTTCCTTCCGTCGGGCTCACAGCACAGTGCTGGAGTTTGCAGTGGTTTTGCTTTTGCTTTGGAGGGTTCATCGGCTGTATTCGAACTGTTCTCTGGTGGTTCATTGCTTGAACTGCGGGGGGTTCTTTTTGGACCATGCCTCTTCGGGGCTGGTCGCTTCGAGTGGCCTGTCTGCTGGCTTCTTGGGATTTGGCTCTCTGTGCAGTTCATATTTGGGGAGTGTCCAACATCCTGGCTGCCAGCCTGTCCTGGTTCATCCTCTATCCATGGACTGGACCGTTGATGCTGTCTCCTTCCATTGGCTCTGCCTGACGTATGGATTCCTGGCCGTGGACCTCTTCGCGTCAGTGTGGCCTCTGCATCTCCCAATCTCTGTGGTGCCCTTACCTGACTGCGAGGCTGTCGTAGTGGATGTCTTTTGACAGGACTGGTTGAGGTGGAGTTCCCTGTACTTCCTTCTCCCGGTTCAGCTGTTGCTTCTAGTTCTGGTTAGTCCTACCCAGGAAGAGTAGTCCTCGTGGCCCCCTTGGTGACCGGCCCAGCCTTTGTTCCAGGCGCTGCTTGCTCGGTGTGTGAACCTGGGGCGTTTCCCGCGGTTCCGCCTCTTCCAGCAGGTCGGACCGGTCTGGTACCCAGCTGGCTCAGTTTTCTCCTCTGCTCTTTGTATCTGGTCCTTTTGGTGCGGGTTTATCACAATTGTATGGTGATCAGGTGGCTTCATTGATGGTGTCCCACCTTAGAGCTTTGTCTCGGCTACAGTATGATGTTTCCTGGTGTTCTTTTCGCTGTTTTCTCTCTTCATAGGTTGTCTTCTGTTTCTGATTGGGTTGTCTTGTCCTTTCTGTCTTGGCTTTTTCAGGACCGTCATTTGGTGCTTAATACTGTCGTCTTGTATCGTGCGGCACTGGGGGAGCCGCTCCAGCTTGCATTCTGAGTGGATGTCTCCTCTGTCCCGTTCCGTACACTTTCTTGTGTTTTGTTTCACCTCCGGCCTTCTCATGCGCCGCCTGAGCAGTCCTGGTCATTGGACTGGTTTCTCTCCTAGCTTTCCTCTCCTCGGTTTGTGGTGGCCCCTTCGGTTCTTAATTGTTTTTCCAAGGCTCTGTTTTTTATGGCATTGGCCTCTGGGGGTCGAGTTAGGGAGCTTCCTGCTTTCCTCCGGCTCAGGGGTTTCTGCTCTTTCGGTCCAGGTGGTAGGTTTGTTCGTTTGCGGGCCTCTCCTTCTTTTCCGGCGAAAAACGAGATGGCTTCTTTCCGAAGGGGTCCTTGGGTCATTTATTCTTGTTTGGTCAGGCCGGGGGTGCATCTTGTGTTGTGTCTGGTTGCAGCTCTCCACCGTTAGCTGCACGCTTTGTTTTCGGTGGTTGAGGATGATGCGCTTTGGGTTGATCTGGTCTCCCTCGTTCCCTGTTCCAGGGCTTGTGTCTCCCAGGTCGTCCACAGGGTTATTGAGTCTAGCCAGCCTGCTGTCTATCCTTGTGTCCATGACATTCATAATTTTGCTGCTTTGGCTGCCGTGTTTGGCAACATGTCTTGGGCTGATATTCGGGCACAGGGATTTTGGAGGTTGAACAGGGTCCTGGCTGCCCGTTATTCGGTCAACGTTCCTGCTCCTGGGCATTCGTGTTGCTTTGGGTTGCAGGTTGCAGCCAGGTGTCCCAACTTCGTGTTGAGGAGTTTGTGGCAGCCGTCTCCTGGGTAAATCCCTCTTTTCCTTACCTTTGGGTATGTAGCTCTAGGGAGCCGTAGGGGCTCCCCACAGAAAACCTGTGTTGATTGTACATAATAAAACTCCATTTTTTGGGTGAGCCTTGAACACTCCCTGGCAACCCTCCCTCCATCCGGTCGGCATTTTTTCGTGTTGTTTTGATACTTTGCTTCTGAACTGGAGGTCCGAGTAGCCAGCGCGGGGAGAACCGAGGCTCCCCCCCTTCCAGGGAGGGGAGGGCTGCATGGACAAGCGGTGTGGCAGTGGAGTGTTACGTTTACTTGGGATTGGAGGGAGTTCTGCCTTCCTTTTCGGTTTTTAGCTGTTAGCTTCTTACCATGTAGGGGTTTGTTTTGTTATGCCTACCTTTCTGGATGTCTAACCCTCAGTCGATGACAAGGAAAACCCCGAACCATGGGGAGGTTTTCCGGGGCCATTGCTCCCTGTAACCTCTCTGAAGGGGCCAGGTTCTGGCTCGTGGTCCCTGGTAGGTCGAACTCTATAGCTAATGTCCCGGTCTAACATATCACACATTAGCCTGATAGCTCCAGGGAGCCTCTGGGGGCTCAGCCAGAAAATGGCATTTCATTACATTCAACGCAGGTTTTTTAGCCTTCGTGGGCATTCCTGTATACTGTGGAGTGTAGCGTGAGCTTGAATATGAAGAGTCGGTGGAAGTGCATGTGCACAGGGTTATCTGCCCTCTGTGGTCCCCGGTGCTGCCCTTGAGCTTCAGGGTTTTCTTCCCCGGTGTGTGTGTGTGTAGTTACCTAAGTGTAATTACCTAAGTGTAGTTACAGGATGAGAGCTACGCTCGTGGTGTCCCGTCTTCCCAGCACTCTTTGTCATATAACGCTTTGAAACTACTGACTGTCTTGGCCTTCACCACCTTCTCACCTAACTTGTTCCAACCGTCTACCACTCTGTTTGCGAAAGTGAATTTTCTTATATTTCTTCGGCATCTGTGTTTAGCTAGTTTATATCTATGACCTCTTGTTCTTAAAGTTCCAGGTCTCAGGAAATCTTCCCTATCGATTTTATCAATTCCTGTTACTATTTTGTATGTAGTGATCATATCACCTCTTTTTCTTCTGTCTTCTAGTTTTGGCATATTTAATGCCTCTAACCTCTCCTCGTAGCTCTTGCCCTTCAGTTCTGGGAGCCACTTAGTAGCATGTCTTTGCACCTTTTCCAGTTTGTTGATGTGCTTCTTAAGAAGTTGTGTGTGCATGTGTGTGTGTTCAAAGGTCGCTCCTTGCTTGTGGTGACTTTCGTCCAGAGTGAGTCAGATATCTTGGGATTTTCCTTCCACTTTTCAGATCTCTTTTCAGTGACATTGTGAAAACAGGGAATACCAGTACTGTATAGAGAACATGTATGGCATACATCTTCCTGAGGTTATCTTGAGATGATTTTGGGGCTTAGCGTCCCCGCGACCCGATCCTTGACCAGGCCTCCTTTTTGTTACACATCCCCAGGAAGCAGCCCATAGCAGTTGTCTAACTCCTAGGTACCTATTTACCACTAGGTGAACAGGGCATTAGGGTGAAGAAACTGCCTATTTTTTCTGCCTCCTCCGGGGATCGAACCCAGAACCTCAGGACTACAAATCTGGAGCGCTGTCCACTCAGCTGTCAGACCCCTAGACAGGTTACATAGATATGATAAAGCACCTAAATTATTGGGATCATCTCAAAGCTCTCAAAATATATTTCCTAGAAAGGAGATGAGAGAGGTATCAAATAATTCAACTTTAAATTTTGTTTTCAAAAGAATGTCTACAAAGACCATGAGAGTAATGTACAATTGTGGCGACAGGAGTTACACAAACAAATGAAGCCACTGTTACGCAAAGTATTTCAGGCAAAACTTAAAATTATTTGGAAAACAAATTTACTTACAGGTGTGAAAGGGAAGCCCTTAACACTTTTGCTGCCTGATCATGCATATTTCGTCATAAAACCAACATACGCAGAGTGAGGAATGACGCAAACAGCTCCATTAATTTAAAACAATTTAAACATTCCATTTATGGTCTGAATATTATGAGAATTGTTTTAAAATGTGAGCCAACATCTTCCCAGTCTCTGTATACCCATTGTGGCATCCCGACCCCACCTCGTAGGCACCCACCCACGCTGGAGTCTCATTGTTCTCGTGACCTTGCTCCCAACCCCCGCTGCCTCTTCTCCAGTCGAAAAATTTCCTTATTCTGATTATTTTATCTCGGGTATTTGTTGTTACAGGCTTTATAAACACTGAAATTTACTTAAAGATGGATACTGATCAAGAATGGAGCCAATCCAAGACTACAGCAGTGAAACACATATGAGGGAAAGTTATCGAATGTTCATCAGTAGTATAGAAAAGTAAGACATATGTTATATGCAAATATCCCTTAAGGCATTCTATTGCAAACAGTTTGATACCAAATTGAATGATGTAGCATGAAAATTGAGGTGAGAAAGCTGAAAAAAAGAGTATAAACATGGAGCGAGGCGGTGGGCTCACATACAATGCTCGGCCTGTGTTGCAGTGTGCGGCAGGTCGCCTGCCGGGCCAGCGAAGGTGTTAATACTAAAAGAGAAGCAAGCTAATAAAAATGAGAAAGTTCAAGAAAAATAACAAATAAATACAATAAAAAGGGGATGCATAATGATGACTGACATAGACTATTACCTTATGGAGTCTGTTGTTCTACCAACAGTACAGTAGTTTATTTACATTAATAACAGAATGGAAATGCTAAGGAGTAATTTATAGGGCCTGACAGCTTAGTAGACAGTGCTTCCGATTCGTAGTCCTGAGGTTCTGGGTTCGAACCCCGTTGGAGGCAGAAACAATGGGCAGAGTTTCTTTCTCCCTGATGGCCTGTTCACCTAGCAGTAAATAGGTACCTGGAAGTTAGACAGCTATTATGGGCTGCTCCTGTGGATGTGTAACAAAAAGAAGGCCTGGTTGAGGCCCGGGCTGCGGGGACACTAAGCCCCGAAATCATCTCAAGTTAACCTCAAGATAACAGTAGCAACTGGAACATAATACATACATGGAAGATACTGGAGGGCCAGGTTGCAGATTTGCACAATAAAATAACAACATACTAGAGTGAATGATATGGAAGGAAATGCAGAATAGAACCATTGGCTGCGTGACCACTGCACCAATCTCCATGGTGCAGTGGTAAGACACTCGCCTGGCGTTCCACGAGCGCTTTGTCATGGGTTCGTATCCTGGCCGGGGAGGATTTACTGGGCGCAAATCCTTAACTGTAGCCTCTTTAACTCAACAATAAATTGGGTACTTGGTTGTAAAAACGATTCTTCGTGGCGGGGATCGTATTCCAGGGACCTGCCCGAAACGCTACGCGTACTAGTGGCTGTACAAGAATGTAACAACTCTTGTATATATCTCAAAAAAAAAAAAAAAAAAAAAAAAAATGGAGGCATAGAGGTGCCATAGGCACTATCAGATGACACCACTATGAACAAGACAGGTCCACTGTTGTTCAATATCCTCTCAGCAAACATAGGAAATACAGTATTGCCAATACAAAAGTGGAAGTTTTCAACAAAAAAATCTGGACTTTTTACAATAAGTGCTGAACCAACTGGGTTGGTAGAGCACTTCGGATATGTGGGCCTGCAGGCCGCTCCAAGCAACAGTCTGTTGGACCAAGCTCTCGCAAGTCAAGCCTGTCCCTGAGCCTAGGGGAGTAAAGGAACTCCCAGAGCCTCACTGAGGTTCACCTCAGTTACTGGATATTCACATGCATGCCAAATGAGGCCTTAACACTTTCTGCTGATGAGGACTCCGCCCGGAGTCCTGTTTCGCCTCACCGCTTCCGTGATGTGGACATAAATTTATGTCCTCATAAAAAATATTTGTATAAAATTCAATTTTAATCCGATTTACTTTGGGTTTGTTTCAAACTGCGCGCCATGAGGCTCTCTTTCTCACCACTAGGCTGCATGGTACAATAAGTTCATGAAAGGTGTGGACCACTTCGATCAAATGGTATTACCATTTTACCCGGAAAACTCGCAAGTGGACCTAAAAGATAACGTTTTATTTCCTGCAAATGGCTTTGCATAATGCCTTTGTTTTATACAAACACAACACAACTGATCAAAAAAAGCTAACATTGATACAGTTCCACGAGGTGGCAAATTGGGCCCTATTGTGCTAGGACCCGGAAGATTTGCCTCAAACAGCAACAGTATCTCAACGCTTGCGGCACGCTCCAGACATAAATGATGACACAGGTCCTGCCTATGCTGACGCCATGCAAACTCCTGGACCATCTGGTGTGAGGCGGCCTTTGTTCACTTCAACACCTCAAGCTGAAGCAGCAACCAAATCAGAACCCGAGATGTCTGGCACACTGCCATTTGACGAGACGGTTTTGTCAAATGACTCTGACTCTGACTCAAATGTTGAACCTCCAGTGATTCAGTTGATTCTGAAAATCGCATGAACTACAAACTGAAACGAGTATTTTGATACCAGAATGAACATTGTATCACATAAACTGCCATAAGTAGACTCGAATCTTCATAGATTTTTTTTTGGGTGTAGCGTGTGTCTGCATGAGTGTCCCAAACGGGTTGCAGATGGGTGACTTTAGCCGTTTATACTGGTAATGTATTTTGTATTTTGATACCAGAATGAACACTGTATCACATAAACTGCCATAAGTAGACTCGAACCTTCATAGATTTTTTTTTTGGGTGTAGCGTGTGTCTGCATGAGTGTCCCAAACGGGTTGCAGGTGGGTGACTTTAGCCGTTTATACTGGTAATGCTTCCCCCATATCATGTATTATATGCATATGTCTGTTTAGGGAATTTTATTCCGATCAATGTACAACCAAAAATAACTGTGTGTAACAAGTATAAACTTGACAAACATAACAAAAGTAAAAACATTTCGTGTGTGTTTGACGCTCACTGATATGTTCCAGCGTTGTTTTATATTTGGCGCTATTCTATCTTATGCTTTGTTGATATTTTTTACCTACGGGCTCATAGAACATTCTATTGCGAACACATTGACACAAAAATGAATGACGTACATAGAATAATAATGTCAGGAGAGTGAAATAAGTATAAACTTTCAAAGCGCCGTATCGCACGCCATATGTGTCGTCCCATCACCGATACCGGGTAACAATTTCACCACTTCCCACACTCTTGCGGGTGGGCCGCAATCATTATTCTACGTTTATATTCATATCACCGTGTTGGGAATTTCATTGCGAGTCCATTGATACCAAAATTAACGCTGTAGGACAAGTGTGAAGGTGATAACAATCCCAAGAGTAAAAACATTTTGTTGCTGTTGGGCGCTCACGGCGAGTCATCTTCGTAGTTATTTATTTGGTGCTGGTATCCCTATACGTTTCGTGACTTTTTTTACTGATGTTCTTATAGAGAATTTTATTGCGAACACGTTGGTATCAAAATGAAATACGTAGCTCGAGAACTAAGGTCAGGAGAGTAAAAAGAGTATACACATTTTTGTTTTTACGTTTACGCGGCAAAAACGCCGCGCGCACATACCGCTTTTTTTTTACCATCCCAGGGCGCGCGAAAATGTTAACAGCCATATGAGCATCGGCTGTGTTGAGTTACTAAGTCGTCTTTATATACATTCAATATATAATCATTTGAATCCTTCATTTATAGGTCTGGCATAGCGTCCCAGTGCCTGGGTGTCCTGCTTGGTCAATTCGTTGGGGGCTCAGGAAATCCCCTGCAGGTTCTGTTGTCCTCATGGATATCTCCTCCAAACCTGCACTTGCCTTGTCTGAGTCTCAGGGTTGTGCGTTGACCATACCGCACATCGATGTTCGTTCATTCTGCCTCTGCCATGCTGCCTGTGTCAGTGACACCTTCGACCCCAAATCATGTTGGATCTGTTCTCCCTGTGGGACTTAACTTTCTGACTCGCCAAATGAGGCTAGGGCTTATCAGGCACCGACTGCCTTGCAGTTCTAGATTATGTACTTGATTTGAGGCTCAGGAGCTCTCTGGTTTTTGTGTCCAGGGATCTGGAGTGGGTTTTGGTAAACTATACCTTGGTTCCATCCACACCTCTTCCTTGCCCGGTATTAGCATAAATAAATGAATAAATGTTGCCGCTCCCTGTGCCTCTGCGAGTGGGCCCGGTTCCGGTGCTGGTCCTCGGGCCGAACTCTGAGGTTGATGCAACCTTGTAGCTGGTACACTATCCATGATAATATCTTCAGGGAGTCACCAAGCTCACTCGGAAATTGGCGTTTCATTATATTCAATGTTGGTTTAGTCTGTGTCATCTGAATATCTTATTTTATATTGTTTAAATTTCTTAGTTATTTTGCCATTTAAATATTATAATTTATATGTGCCCAGTAGACAAGTGGAAATGGGTAAGACGACGCCATAGAGAAGCTGAAGACTCCTCAGATGTGGGCTCCGATACAGACACAGAAGCAAGTGTAATGCAAAGACAACAATCCAGAAAATTGGTAATTGGAAGTGATACAGGTAAGTGTGACTCATAGCTGAACATTTAATAGTATAAATTCCATTAGTGAGGACATATAGCCTGTACTTATGAAGATCGTCCTAGGTCTTAGCAAGGTTTCCCGAGGTCAGATATAGTACCGACTTTCTCAGGATGCAACCGACAACAGTTGCCTTCATCCCAGCTGTCTATGTACTGCTAGGTGACCAGAGGCATCAGGTGAAAGGAAATAGGAGCCCAACCATTTTTGTCCTGCCTGGGGGATTGATCCCCAGTTCCTTGACTGAGTTGAGGACTTAGACCACAGTACTGCAGGATCTACTCCAGGATCCTAGTGCACTAAAGGGCTAGGATCTACTCCAGGATCCTAGTGCACTAAAGGGTCAGGATCTACTCCAGGATCCTAGCACTAATGGGTCAGGATCTACTCCAGGATGCTAGCACACTAATGGGTCAGGATCTACTCCAGGATCCTAGCACTAATGGGTCAGGATCTACTCCAGGATCCTAGCACTAATGGGTCAAGATCTACTCCAGGATGCTAGCACACTAATGGGTCAGGATCTACTCCAGGATCCTAGCACACTAATGGGTCAGGATCTACTCCAGGATCCTAGTGCACTAATGGGTCAGGATCTACTCCAGGATCCTAGTGCACTAATGGGTCAGGATCTACTCCAGGATCCTAGCACTAATGGGTCAGGATCTACTCCAGGATCCTAGCACTAATGGGTCAGGATCTACTCCAGGATCCTAGCACTAATGGGTCAGGATCTACTCCAGGATGCTAGCACACTAATGGGTCAGGATCTACTCCAGGATCCTAGCACACTAATGGGTCAGGATCTACTCCAGGATGCTAGCACACTAATGGGTCAGGATCTACTCCAGGATCCTAGTGCACTAATGGGTCAGGATCTACTCCAGGATCCTAGCACACTAATGGGTCAAGATCTACTCCAGGATCCTAGCACACTAATGGGTCAAGATCTACTCCAGGATCCTAGCACACTAATGGGTCAGGATCTACTCCAGGATCCTAGCACACTAATGGGTCAGGATCTACTCCAGGATCCTAGCACACTAATGGGTCAAGATCTACTCCAGGATCCTAGCACACTAATGGGTCAAGATCTACTCCAGGATCCTAGCACTAATGGGTCAGGATCTACTCCAGGATCCTAGCGCACTAATGGGTCAAGATCTACTCCAGGATCCTAGCACTAATGGGTCAGGATCTACTCCAGGATCCTAGCACTAATGGGTCAGGATCTACTCCAGGATCCTAGTGCACTAATGGGTCAGGATCTACTCCAGGATCCTAGTGCACGAATGGGTCAGGATCTACTCCAGGATCCTAGTGCACTAATGGGTCAGGATCTACTCCAGGATCCTAGCACACTAATGGGTCAAGATCTACTCCAGGATCCTAGCACTAATGGGTCAATATCTACTCCAGGATCCTAGCACTAATGGGTCAGGATCTACTCCAGGATCCTAGCACACTAATGGGTCAGGATCTACTCCAGGATCCTAGTGCACTAATGGGTCAGGATCTACTCCAGGATCCTAGCACACTAATGGGTCAAGATCTACTCCAGGATCCTAGCACTAATGGGTCAGGATCTACTCCAGGATCCTAGCACTAATGGGTCAGGATCTACTCCAGGATCCTAGCACACTAATGGGTCAGGATCTACTCCAGGATCCTAGTGCACTAATGGGTCAAGATCTACTCCAGGATCCTAGCACTAATGGGTCAGGATCTACTCCAGGATCCTAGCACACTAATGGGTCAAGATCTACTCCAGGATCCTAGCACTAATGGGTCAGGATCTACTCCAGGATCCTAGCACTAATGGGTCAGGATCTACTCCAGGATCCTAGTGCACTAATGGGTCAGGATCTACTCCAGGATCCTAGTGCACTAATGGGTCAGGATCTACTCCAGGATCCTAGTGCACTAATGGGTCAGGATCTACTCCAGGATCCTAGTGCACTAATGGGTCAGGATCTACTCCAGGATCCTAGTGCACTAATGGGTCAGGATCTACTCCAGGATCCTAGTGCACTAATGGGTCAGGATCTACTCCAAGATCCTAGCACACTAATGGGTCAGGATCTACTCCAGGATCCTAGTGCACTAATGGGTCAGGATCTACTCCAGGATCCTAGCACTAATGGGTCAGGATCTACTCCAGGATCCTAGTGCACTAATGGGTCAAGATCTACTTCAGGATCCTAGCACTAATGGGTCAGGATCTACTCCAGGATCCTAGCACACTAATGGGTCAAGGATCTACTCCAGGATCCTAGCACTAATGGGTCAGGATCTACTCCAGGATCCTAGCACTAATGGGTCAGGATCTACTCCAGGATCCTAGCACACTAATGGGTCAGGATCTACTCCAGGATCCTATTGCACTAATGGGTCAAGATCTACTTCAGGATCCTAGCACTAATGGGTCAGGATCTACTCCAGGATCCTAGCACACTAATGGGTCAAGATCTACTCCAGGATCCTAGTGCACTAATGGGTCAGGATCTACTCCAGGATCCTAGCACTAATGGGTCAGGATCTACTCCAGGATCCTAGCACACTAATGGGTCAGGATCTACTCCAGGATCCTAGTGCACTAATGGGTCAGGATCTACTCCAGGATCCTAGCACACTAATGGGTCAGGATCTACTCCAGGATCCTAGTGCACTAATGGGTCAGGATCTACTACAGGATCCTAGCACTAATGGGTCAGGATCTACTCCAGGATCCTAGTGCACTAATAGGTCAAGATCTACTTCAGGATCCTAGCACTAATGGGTCAGGATCTACTCCAGGATCCTAGCACACTAATGGGTCAAGATCTACTCCAGGATCCTAGCACTAATGGGTCAGGATCTACTCCAGGATCCTAGCACAAATGGGTCAGGATCTACTCCAGGATCCTAGCACATTAATGGGTCAGGATCTACTCCAGGATCCTAGTGCACTAATGGGTCAGGATCTACTCCAGGATCCTAGTGCACTAATGGGTCAGGATCTACTCCAGGATCCTAGTGCACTAATGGGTCAAGATCTACTTCAGGATCCTAGCACTAATGGGTCAGGATCTACTCCAGGATCCTAGTGCACTAAAGGGCTAGGATCTACTCCAAGATCCTAGCACTAATGGGTCAGGATCTACTCCAGGATCCTTGTGCACTAAAGGGCTAGGATCTACTCCAGGATCCTAGCATATTAATGGGTCAGGATCTACTCCAGGATCCTAGTGCACTAAAGGGCTAGGATCTACTCCAGGATCCTAGTGCACTAATGGGTCAGGATCTACTTCAGGATCCTAGCACTAAAGGGCTAGGATCGACTCCAATATCCTAGTACTCCAAAGTTTTTTATTTTTTATCTTTAAGGGGCCGTCAGATTCAAATACAGTGGTACCTCGGAATGCGAGTGTCCCTGTATGCGAGTTTTTCGGAAGACGAGCAGTATTTACTCCAAAAATTTGTCTCGGAAGGCGAGGGTTACCTCGGGACGCGAGTTTGTTGGTACGCGTACAGGCCGACCTAGCGCGTGGTGGTTCGGCGATCGTCGCCCCTCTGCCCCGCCGCCCCTCAGTTTACCATTGTCTCGCGCTCAGTGACTACCCCCACATCAATTCTTCTCGTGGATTTTCAGTGTTTTGTTGGATTTTTGGTGATTTGTCTATACAATTTGTTATTATATATCTCACCATGGGTCCCAAGAAAGCCAGTGGTAAGGATAAAGGCCAGAAAGCTCATGTGAGGATGACAATAGAGGAGAAACGAGATCATTCGGAAGCATGAGAACGGTACACGTGTTGTTGAACTTTGTAGGCAGTACAACAAAGCCACATCAACAATATGCACTATACTTAAGAAGAAAAATGAGATTATGGGTGCTAAAGTGGCAAAAGGAGTAAGAACATTAACAGCACAAAGACCACAAATACTTGAAGAAGTGGAAAAGTTGTTATTAATTTGGATACACGACAAGGAGTTGAGGGGTGATAGTGTTTCGGAGGCCATTATTTGTGAGAAAGCCAGGGTGTTGCACGAAGACCTTCTAAAGAAGACCCCTGCAACGAGTGATGCAGATAAGAAAGAGTTTAAGGCAAGCAGGGGCTGGTTTGAAAAATTTAGAAAGAGAAGTGGTATCTATAGTGTTACAAGGCATGGGGAGGCAGCCAGCTCAGACAAACCAGCCGCTGGACGATTTATTGACGAATTTAAAGAGTTTGCAGAGGCTGAGGGATACCTACCGCAACAAGTGTTTAATTGTGACGAAACAGGACTGTTTTGGAAAAGAATGCCTAAGAGCACATACATTACCAAGGAGGAAAAATCCTTGCCTGGACACAAGCCTATGAAAGATAGGTTTACGCTTGTGCTGTGTGGAAATGCGAGTGGCGATTTGAAAATTAAACCTTTGCTAGTGTATCATTCTGAAAATCCAAGGGTTTTCAAACAGTATAAAGTGCAGAAAACCCATTTGTGTGTGATGTGGAAGTCTAATAAAAAAGCATGGGTGACTAGGCTTATTTTTTCGGAGTGGGTGAATGAAGTGCTGTGCCCTGCCATAGAAAAATATCTGCAGGAGAAACAATTGCCACTCAAAGCCGTGCTTCTCCTTGACAATGCTCCTGCTCATCCTCCAGGCTTGGAAGATGATTTGTTGCCTAGATACAATAAATTCCTCACAGTTAAATTCCTTCCTCCTAACACCACTCCTCTAATTCAGCCTATGGACCAGAAAATCATAGCGAATTTTAAGAAACTTTATGAAAGGGCACTTTTCCGGAAATGTTTTGAAGTGACTGAAGCCACAAACCTCACCCTCAAAGAGTTCTGGAGAGGGCATTTTAACATTTGTAGTGCTTTAAAACTCGTTGACAAAGCCTGGCAAGAAGTGACTCAAAGAACCCTGATCTCTGGCTGGAGAAAATTGTGGCCTGAATGTGTGAGAGAACTAGACTTTGAGGGGTTTGAGCCTATAAATGATGCGCCTATTGTTGAGGAAATTGTTAGTCTAGGCCAGCAAATGGGCTTGGAATTGGATGGTGATGATGTGGAGGAGTTGGTGGAAGAACACAACGAAGAACTGACCACCGAAGAACTCCTAGCCCTTCAACAGGAACAGCAAGCCAACGCAGCAACAAATGATTCTGCAGTGGAGGAGGAGGTGGCAGCAGCACCAGCGAATGTCCCTTCTGCAGTAATTAAGAAGGTGTGTCAGATGTGGGAAGAGATTCAAACAACTGTTGAACAGACTCACCCAGAGAAAGCTGTAGTAGGCCGTTGTCTTAATCTTTTCAATGACAATGTGATGCCTTACTACAGAGACAGCTTGCGAAGAAGGGAAAAGCAAGCTTCCATGGACAGATTTGTGGTGAGGAAATCGAGCAGTGAGCCTCAACCAGGACCTAGTGGCACTCAGGTAAAACGTCCCAGGGAGAGCACACCAGAAAGGTCCTCACTGCCTGATGTGATTATGGAAGAGGACTCCCCTTCCAAACAGTAACTCCTCTCCTCTTCCCCCCTCCTCACCATCTTCCATACGCCTACAGCACTCGACAGCAAGGTAAGTAATAACTGGAACATAGTTTTGTAGGTTTATTTAGATGAATTAGGTATAAAAATTTAGTTTGATGTGGGGTTTTTGGGGTAGTCAGGAACGGATTAATTCATTTCCCTTTATTTCTTATGGGGAAATTAGCTTCGGAATGCGAGTTTTCGGAATACGAGGCGTCTCCAGGAACGGATTAAACTCGTATACTGAGGTATTCCTGCCAAAAAATGAAAACTGGTTCGATTTCAATCAAACTTTTTTGACGTGTTGTATATGAAGAGGGTTTCATATGGTCCAAGTCTCAGCATCATAGCTTAAATTGGAAGGGAGAAAAAGAAATATTGAATTACGTGTCAAAAATTTTCCAAAATGGTCAAAAACGATTATCAAACACATGTGTCAACTCAAATCATGTTTATAACTCTCAGCTATCACAATAGCATATATTAAAAAAAATATTAGTTTTATTAAAAAAATTTTTTTTAAATTTTATTAAAAAAAAAGTTAAAAAAAGAAAAAAATTTGATTTTTTTTGTTTTCCTTTTTTAAATTTTATTTTTCTTATTTGTTTATTGGACGATTTGCATGAAACTTATACACGTGACTGCACGTAAGCCTATCTGTAAGGGTGCCAAGGGGGACCAGGAAATTGGTTGATGTCAACCTCAGTCACAGATGGCAGCACCTAGACTTTATTATTGTCTTATTTATTGTCAAGTAACAAAAATTCTTATAACTTTCATTTTTTATTCAATTTACCTGAAACTTACACCTTATATGTAGAGTGTATGTCTCTAAAAGCTGGCACAAGCTTTGCTTCCTAAGTTAATTTATTGATTTTATAATAGCAATAAATGTGATATATTTGCATAATTTTTTGGGGGGAACTTTAACTATTTGTATTAGGAAAAATAAAGATTTTTGGAAAATCCCTTCCTCGATATCCTTTATTATATGCTAATGTGAGAGAAAAGTGTCATAGAATGATTATATCTGAAAGGTGTGATTGTTTATGAACACTTGAAAATGTGTAATATTCGTTGATAAAAAAAAAAAAAAAAATCTCCCTTTCTATTTAGGCTGCAGTACTGAAACTTGGAACAGTTGCAGCCCTTTTCATATACAACTAGTCAAAAAAGATTTGTTGACATTGAATAACGTTTAAAAAACTAACTGACGGCCCCTTAATGCTTTACAGTGTCAATAATGATGATGATAATAGTGTATAGAAGTAATAATCTCGCCATGAATGTACGATCACTGTTAGGTCAGCTCTTGCCACTGTTGGACGTGTCTCGGTAGGATAAAGTCGCCTCTACTGAGATGGACTCTGGGCCTCAAACATGGCCTGTTTAAAAGTCTAAATTTCTAGTATCATTTGGTAAAATGAGGTGACAATATCTCCAGAGCTTCTGCATATATATTACCATGATGTAAGATAATATAGTATACTGTACATCCATAAGTAAACATTTTGGGAAAATGTGACAAACATATTTTCAACAAAGGTGAAAGTTTCTTACAACAATTATGAGGAAGAGTAATTTTTGTACGTCAAAATTAAGTTGTTTCAAAATGTTCAGTGTCCACTGAACATGATGGTGGTGCCAGATGCTGGTCTTCGGACATGGTTGTAGACCCATATGATGGGAATGAGAATGCATGTAAAAATATTCACAATAATGTTTGATAAAATGTTAAGCATATGGCTAGTGAAAGCTTTCTTAATCAGATTTGATTGGAACCTATCTTGTTTGATTAGACTCAAACCTGCGTACCTGAGAGTAATTTATACCTGAGACTGAAAGATCTGTACAGTATTCGTCAACCAACGCCTCTCTCCTAACCTTTTCATTAGCCAGATTTACTTGTATAAATCATTTTAGTCATTAAATTAAACTAATGATCAAATTCAGTTAAATGAATGATCAAATTCAGTTAAATGATGGATTACATTGTCAGATGAAGAATCGTCGTGTGGAGTTGAGAAATGCTCCATTGGTTACTGTGGATCTGAGCCAAGACGAGGAGCCGCCACCTCTCCCCAGCACCCAACCCCAGAGCCACTCAACCCTAATGAGACACAGCAAACTGGTAAATGACTGATTTACCACCAAGTCGTCTTTATAGATGTATAATAAATCATTAAAATACTCCTAAAGCTAGTAATACAGCCTACATGGCTATAGATTTGTCAAGCCTTTTTGAGTGTTTCAGAGCAACTCCATTATAGTCAGTTGAGTGTGAGTACAGTAAATGTTTTTTTCTTTCTTCTGATACTCCTATGGGAAAACCACTTTAAACTTGTCTGTTCTTGGTGATTTGGACCCAATGTATTCATCAGCGAACATGTATATTTCGGCTCCACACACCTTGTATATTTCTTCTTCGACTAGCCCCAAAGTATTTTGATGGAGCATAAGGCTCTGATACCACAGAGCAGTCTAGAATATATCATTATAGGACTTGCATAGGTTTACTTTGACTTTGGTTTCCTCCTAGGAGGCAAGGGCTTATTTATCACCGACTACAGAGCAACGAGGTCTACCTCTTTATGACCAATCTCCTAACCATTTAAAACGGACACACTATCTACTTCTCTCAACTTTTAAAGTTTTCATCGTACGTTTTCCTGAAGTTGTGAATGGATTTGGCCCCAACTACCTCTTCAATACATTGCACTTGTCAACCACCCATACAGTACAGGGTACAAGACTTTCCTAACATCGCTATGACTCAATTACCAGGCTAGCTTCTACCGTTGTGTCCTTGTCATTACTCCAAAATTGCCCTGCGGTTACCTTGTGATGATTTTGGGGCTGAATGCCCCTGTGGCCCAGTACCCAACCAGGCCTCCTGGTTGCTGGACTGGTCAACCAGGCTGTTGAATGCAGCTGCTCACAGCCTGATGTACGAATCACAGCCTGGTTGATTGGGGGACAAATTATCTTTTCTTCTCACATTCTTGTATGTATGATCATATCCCCTCTGTTTCTCTTCTCCTCTAAGGTTGCAAGTTGTAAGGTTAAGTCTTTCAATCTGTCCTCATAGCCAAGGCCTCTGAATTTTGGTACTAATCTACTTGCAAACCTCTGAATGCTCCTTTTAAGGAGCTCCTTTTAACCTTTTAAGCTCCTTTTAATGTTTCACAAAGTGGGGGGGAGGAGGGTTCCATGCTGGTGCTGCAGACTTGGAGTAAGGGTCTCACATAGGCAGTGTATATAAACTCAAAAACCTCCTGGTTTATAGTCTTAAATGATGTTCTTATGTTTGCTAACTTCCCATGAGTTACTGGTGTTACCCTGTTCAAGTGAGCATTGGGAAAGCTTTAAACATTGGGAAGCAGGAAGCAGTCTAAAGGAAGTCCTCTTCAAATGACAAATGACCACTTGCAGATGCATGACAGATTTGCCTTCAACCCACTAGAAAAGAAAACATCCCTAGATCTTATTTTTACAAACAATGATGAACAGATTAGCTGGGAACAAATAAACCAAAACCTTGCAGAAGTATGCTGGGACAAACAGCTAGATAATACAAACTCAAATTAGTGCTTTGTGAAAATACACAGTAGCACTGGAAATATATGCAAGTTACAAACCATTAAGGAAAAAGAGAAGAGAGTGTGCAAACTGGAATGAGATCCCTTCTATAAGGGAAGAAAACAAATATCAGAACACCTCAAATGCTCTATGCTATACCAAGAGTGACAAGAAAGGCTATATACAGAAATGGAAATGATTGAGCTAGAGTTGCCAGAATCACATAAAAATCAACCAGTCCTCAAGTGCCTCAGGTGACACCACACAAGCATGGTGTCTGGCCTTGTGGTGCCGAGGCCTTGTGGCAAGACGGTCAGTAACTACGAGGCTGGACACCATGCTTGTGCCGAGGCCTTGTGGCAAGACAGTCAGTAACTACGAGGCTGGACACCATGCTTGTGCCGAGGCCTTGTGGCAAGACGGTCAGTAACTACGAGGCTGGACGCAATGCTTGTGCCGAGGCCTTGTGGCAAGACGGTCAGTAACTACGAGGCTGGACGCCATGCTTGTGCCGAGGCCTTGTGGCAAGACGGTCAGTAACTACGAGGCTGGACACCATGCTTGTGCCGAGGCCTTGTGGCAAGACGGTCAGTAACTACGAGGCTGGACACCAGGCTTGTGCCGAGGCCTTGTGGCAAGACGGTCAGTAACTACGAGGCTGGACACCATGCTTGTGCCGAGGCCTTGTGGCAAGACGGTCAGTAACTACGAGGCTGGACACCATGCTTGTGCCGAGGCCTTGTGGCAAGACGATCAGTAACTACGAGGCTGGACGCCATGCTTGTGCCGAGGCCTTGTGGCAAGACGGTCAGTAACTACGAGGCTGGACACCATGCTTGTGCCGAGGCCTTGGGGCAAGGCGATCAGTAACTACGAGGCTGGACGCCGTGCTTGTGCCGAGGCCTTGTGGCAAGACGGCAAGGAATTATTAATCATGCCACATGTCTAAGAAATAGACTGGAGAGAAAATATAACCCTATTAATTATTACACATCACCAAACCTTGTATATGCTTTTGAGACCCTAGTTACACCATTTTTTCTAGGGGGAGCCGACATCTGATATTAGCATATGTCTGATATTATCTAATATGTCTGATATTAGCATATCAGGCTGATATGCTAATGTCAGACTTTGGCATCAGTCATGTGTATGGCATTCTTAGGGCCTTCTGGAGACCATGGCCAGAACCTGGCCCCCTCAGAGAGGCAAGGGGAGCAATGTCCTATAGAAACCCCCGTGTGGTTGGAAGCATTCTATGTCTGCTATTGACCGAGTCAAGCATCCAGAGAGGTAAGCGTCCCGAAACAAACCCCTATTCCGGTTAAAATTGCTAACAAAAGCCGAACTAGTGGATAGAACTCTCCAACAGAAAACGAGCAAACTAGTATGACATCACACGTCGTCACGCCGCTGTCTGCGCAGCTCTCCCCTCCCTGGGAAGGGGAAGCCCCAGACCTCTTACGCCGGCTATCCACCCATCAATTCTTCGGCTGATGCTATTGGCACCGGTTGTGTGCTCCGGTTCTGGTGGTTGTTTCAGCACTGTACCTGGAGTGTGGTGTCTGTCTTGTAGGTGGTGTGTGAGCCAGAAGTGAGTCTCCAGTACACGGGCTGCATGCGCTTAGGGTTTCCTTCCCTAGGTGCCCTGTAAGTACTGCCCTTGGGGCTTGGGGTTACTTTCCACAAGTTCCTTGAGTCCTGCTTCTGCTAGCCGTTTACTGTTTGGTTTTCGGCTGCTCTTTGTGTGATAGGGGGTTCTGTCTCCCTTGTTCGCCTTAGGGTAAGGGGCAGTTTGCACTGTTAGGGGCGCAGGATACTGTGCAGCTTGTTTTCACGAATCATAGCGGCCGGCTCTGTTCCGCCTGAGTACGCTGTCCTCCTGCGGGATTTTCTTTTTCATTTTGTTTGTCTACCTGGTGGGGGGGGGGGGTTTGCCTTTGGTTCTTGCCCCCTTTGTACTGGATTCTCTTGCTTCTTCCGGTGCAAACCACATGTCAGAGACCTGTGGTGACCAACAGTGACCAACCACAGGTCAGAGAACTTTTGAGATTCTGTGACAAATTCTCGCTCAATCAACAGATTACAGAACCAACTAGGAACGAAAACACACTTGACTTGTTATTCACAAACAATGATGAACTAATCAGAGACATCACAATCTCGGATACTTCATACTCAGACCATAAGCTCATTGAAGTGCGAACTAGCATAAATAACGGTAGTAGGTCTAAGAGACCCAACAAGCGAGAAGGAATATTCAATCAATTCAATTTCAACAATAAGAGGATTGACTGGGAAAAAATTAATGTAGACCTTGCAACCATTCAATGGGAGACAGTCTTAAGCGACAAAACTCCCACACAGACCTAAAAAAGGCTTTCGACAGAGTTCCACATAAGAGGTTGGTTGTTCTGGAAACTGGAAAATATTGGAGGGGTGACAGGTAAGCTTCTACCATGGATTAAAAATTTTCTGACTGATAGAAAAATGAGGGCAGTAATCAGAGGCAATGTATCGGAATAGAGAAATGTCACAAGTGGAGTACCACAGGGTTCAGTTCTTGCACCAGTGATGTTTATTGTGTACATAAATGATCTACCAGTTGGTATACAGAATTATATGAACATGTTTGCTGATGATGCTAAGATAATAGGAAGGATAAGAAATTTAGATGATTGTCATGCCCTTCAAGAAGACCTGGACAAAATAAGTAGATGGAGCACCAGTTGGCAAATGGAATTTAATGTTAATAAATGTCATGTTATGGAATGTGGAATAGGAGAACATAGACCCCACACAACCTATATATTATGTGAGAAATCTTTAAAGAATTCTGATAAAGAAAGAGATCTAGGGGTGGTTCTAGATAGAAAACTATCACCTGAGGACCACATAAAGAATATTGTGCAAGGAGCCTATGCTATGCTTTCTAACTTCAGAATTGCATTTAAATACATGGATGGCGATATACTAAAGAAATTGTTCATGACTTTTGTTAGGCCAAAGCTAGAATATGCAGTTGTTGTGTGGTGCCCATATCTTAAGAAGCACATCAACAAACTGGAAAAGGTGCAAAGACATGCTACTAAGTGGCTCCCAGAACTGAAGGGTCATAGATTTAAACTAGCTAAACACAGATGCCGAAGAAATATAAGAAAATTCACCTTCGCAAGTAGAGTGGTAGACGGTTGGAACAAGTTAAGTGAGAAGGTGGTGGAAGCCAAGACCGTCAGTAGTTTCAAAGCGTTATATGACAAAGAGTGCTGGGAAGACGGGACACCACGAGCATAGCTCTCATCCTGTAACTACACTTAGGTAATTACAGGGAATAGCTCAACTGACAGCTGAAGCTTACAAGGTCTGCTTGAAGCGCGTACCTGTGAGGAGGGGCAGAAAGAGGACCACTCTTAAAAAGAGAACGCAGACGACTGTACAGGAGAAGGAAAAAATAACGGAAATGCATCGGCAGACACAACTATCACAAGCAAAGAAAACAAGCCTAAGCAGGGAGATCGAAGAAATAAAGCAAACGTTGAAGCGATCATATGAGTCTGAGGAAATGGAATTGGAACAGAAAGCTATACAAGAGATAAGGAAAAATCCTAAATATTTTTTCACACACGCAAAATCAAAATCCAAAACCTCGACCAGTATTGGACCGTTAATTACAAATGAAGGTACGTACACATAGGACAACAAAGAGATTAGTGAAATTCTAAGAAGCCAGTATGAGGCTATGTGTAGCACACCAATAAACAACATGAAAGTTGATGACCCAGACAGCTTCTTTATGAATGACATTCAAGCTGCAGATAATATAACGGATATTACCACAAACTCGGAAGACTTTGAAAGAGAAATTGACAATATGCCTATGCACTCATCTTCTGGGCCTGACTCATGGAATTCAATATTCATAAAGAAATGTAAAGGACCAGTAGCGAGAGCACTCAGCGTAATATGGAGAAAGAGCCTGGATACAGGGGAGATACCAGCAGCACTTAAATCTGCAGATATAGCTCCGTTGCACAAGGGGGGGGGGGAGTAAAGCCTTGGCAAAAAATTATAGGCCAGTTGCACTAACATCACACATAATAAAAGTGTTTGAAAGAGTGATTAGGAATCAAATTTCTCGTTTTATGGAAAACAATGAATTGCACAAACCAGGACAACGGATTTAGAGCGGGAAGATCCTGTCTGTCACTCAACCACTATGACAAAATCACAGAAGCCCTAGAAGAAAAGCAAAATGCATATGTTGTATACACAGACTTTGCAAAGGCATTCGACAAATGTGACCATGGGGTGATAGCTCACAAGATGAGGTCAATGGGAATAACTGGAAAAGTAGGACGCTGGATACTCAATTTCCTGTCGAACAGAACACAAAGAGTAACAGTCAATCAGATAAAATAGAGTCCAAGCGATGTTAAAAGCTCTGTACCTCAAGGTACAGTCCTTGCACCGCTACTGTTCCTTATTCTCATATCTGATATAGCCAAAAATACACATCACAGCTTCGTGTCGTCCTTTGCAGATGACACAAAAATCAGCATGAAAATTACCTTTGCTGAAGACATTGAAAAACTACAAGCAGATGTCAACAAAGTTTTCGATTGGACAGCAGAAAATAACATGATGTTTAACAGTGATAAATTTCAGGTACTCAGGTACGGCAAAAATGATGATCTGAAACATAATACAGGGTACAAAACACAATCAAATCTTCCCATAGTAGAAAAACAGCATGTCAAGGATTTGGGAATAATGATGTCCGACGATCTAACGTTTAGGGAGCATAACCAAGCAAATATCGCGTCAACCTGAAAAATGATCGGATGGATTACGAGAACTTTCAAATCCAGGGATCCCATCACAATGGTTGTACTCTTCAAGTCACTTGTGTTGTCCCGTCTCGAGTACTGCTCAGTACTCACTTCCCCCTTCAGAGCAGGAGAGATTGCTGAAATAGAAGGAATACAGAGAACATATACGGCACGCATAGACGAGATAAAATACCTAAATTATTGGGATCATCTCAAAGCTCTCCAAATGTACTCTCTAGAAAGGAGACGAGAGAGATACCAAATAATATACTGTACACATGGAAAATACTGGAGGGTCAGGTCCCAAATCTACACAGTAAAATAACAACGTACTGGAGTGAACGATATGGAAGAAAATGCAAGATTGAACCAGTGAAGAGCAGAGGTGCCATAGGCACAATCAGAGAGCACTGTATAAACATCAGAGGTCCGCGGTTGTTCAACGTCCTCCCAGCGACTATAAGAAATATTGCCGGAACAACCGTGGACATCTTCAAGAGAAAACTGGATGGTTTTAAGTTCCGGATCAGCCGGGCTGTGGTAGGTACGTGGCCCTGCAAGCCGCTCCAAGCAACAGCCTGGTGGACCAGACTCTCACAAGTCGAGCCTGGCCTCGGGCTGGGCTTGGGGAGTAGAAGAACTCCCAGAACCCCATCAACCAGGTGGTTCCTCCTGCTAGGTCCCCATGAGTGTACACGTCCCGGGGGTTCAATTCTTAGAAAGTTGTTTGGTAGATTTGGGTGCCAGTTAGCAGTAGGGAGCCGGTCGGCTGAGCGGACAGCACACTGGACTTGTGATCCTGTGGTCCTAGGTTCGATCCCAGGCGCCGGCGAGAAACAATGGGCAGAGTTTCTTTCACCCTATGCCCCTGTTACCTAGCAGTAAAATAGGTACCTGGGTGTTAGACAGCTGACACGGGCTGCTTCCTGGGGGTGGAGGCCTGGTCGAGGACCAGGCCGCGGGAACACTAAAAAAGCCCCGAAATCATCTGAAGATAACCTCAAGGTAAGATAACCGTGCCTGGGATTACCTGGGCACGAGTCCTTTTATAGTAAACACTCAGGACCCTGGGAAACCCCTAGGGGAAGCGTGGGCCCAATGGATGTGGCCCCGGAGTTCCCCCTCGCTTTGTGCGAGTTAGAGGGTTGCTCTGTCCTCTCGTCTCAGGGTGACTCACTGTTTTGCCTCCGTCTGCTGTCTGTTGGGGTCGGTGACACCTTCGGCTCGGAGTCCTGCGAGTTTTGTTGGTTGTTTGTGACTCGGTTACCCAGTCATACGCTGATCATGTGTGGTGCAGGCAGCACAGGGCATTGCACGTTGGGTTTCAGTGGCGACGCACTAGGTTGTTTGCTCCCCGGAAGCCCCGAGGCTGCTCCGTTTTGGTTGGTGATCTTGTCGGGTCACCCCCCCCCCCCTTCCTCCGCGTCCTTACCATCTGTGGGTTCGGGGTCGGGGCGGGGCTTCCGTGGTTCTGAGACTCGGTTGGTCTCGGGAAATTCCCCTTCCAGGGTAGCAACAGGGGCATTCGAGCCTGTTCCTCCAGCCGTGTTGTAAGAGTCTGCCAGTGGGCTCCCTTCCTTAGTATGTTCGCAGCTGCCCCGGTTTTTTCTTGTGAGGTTGGGGTTTTGGGGGGTACGGCTCGGCCCCGGGGCCTGCCTTGTGGTTTCCCGGGGCTGAGGGGGGGGCTGACTTTGGGGGCCTCAGGCCCCGATGGACCCCGCCAAGGTTTTTTTCTACCCTTCTTGGCGGGGCTTGCGGTTGCACGGAGTGGGGTTTTTCCTTCCCCACTCTCCGTACGAGTTGTTAGGAGTCGGCCCCTCCCCAGGCTCGGTTCCTTATCCCTTACGCTTGTTGGTTCTGTCCTGTCGGTGGGTGCTCTTCTCCGTTATTCGCCCCTTTTTCTTGGGACGGGACTTCTTCATCATATTCCCGTTTTCTTGTGGGTTCTGCATGACTTTTGGTCTCGGGTGCGACTGGGCCTTTCTATGCCTTCGTCATTTGTGCTTGCTTCTGTGTGTTCTCAAGGGTTTGGGAAGGTTTTTGCTCCTTCCCAGTATTATTGGAACATATGTCATCATTCGGTGGGGCTTCCCTCCGGTCCTTTCTAGGGCTCGTTGGTCCTCTTCCGTGCTTCCTCTTGGTTTTCGGCCCTGTCTTTTTCTTTTGTTCATGTATCTTCTCTGTGCTGTGTCTCGGCACTGCTCGTTTTCCTTCCATACTCTTGGTCCGGGATGCCGGGTTGGGCTACTTGTGGCTTGATTGGGCTACTGTTAGCCTGCTTGGGTTCCGCTTCGGTTCATTGGTTTTCCTTACATGAGCCGGCTTTGTTTGTCGTTGCTTATTCCTCTTTGGCTTATGTTCCCATGCGTTGGGCTGCTTGCTTAAGCGAATCACTTGGGATACACCCCGTTGGGCTACTTTTCTTCATGTCCTACACATGCGCCGTGGGAGTTTGTTTTGGTTCTGGACGGTGTGCACTAGTGCTGGTGTTCTGCGTCCATTTTCTCTCACCTGCTTCGTCTCTCGTTCTTCTCTTTCTCCAGTCCGTGCCCCATTGCTCTTGGGGGTGTTCTGGAGTGCCGCTATGGGGAAGGAGAAACCAGAGTTATGGGGAGGTTGCCGGGGTTTTTATTTTAGGTGGGGTGGGGCGCCTCCTTCGCCTCTCTCCCCCCTCTTCTGCATGAGTGGCTCTGGCCTGCTTCTGCAGGCGGTGCTCCCGGTTTTCTTAGCTACAGGTGCACGATGCCCACAATCATGACAAATCCATTCTCGTGGATTTGTCATGACCCTTCCGTACATATGTTCTGCAGGTGAGTTTGTGCGGTCTGGTGTCTCCTTCGTCCAGGCGCTGTTTCGTTTTTGGGGGGTACGAATGGGAGTACATACGTGCATGAGAACATAGGACATACTGTACATACAGGGGTGCCTGCAGAGAGGCTGTTGGCCCTTCCGTGGCAGCTCTTGTTTCTAACCACCCGATTCAATCGTCAGATCACAGGTGACTGCGGGAGGCCTTTTGGCTCATAGGAGGTGCTCTTGATTATGCTCATCCAGCCCCTCTCCTATGCATGTCCAACCGTGCTTGAATTCGGGGCCTCACCTCCACCTTGTTCCAAAGTGCACAGGTGGTGGTGCCGGATGAGTGGTACTTGTTATGTGTTGAGGGTGTTATGTACTCACCTAATTGTACTCGCCTGATTGTGCTTGCGGGGGTTGGGCTCTGGCTCTTTGGTTCCGCCTCCCGACTATCAGTCAACTGATGTACAGATTCTTGAGCCTGCTGGGCTCTATAATATCTACATTTGAAACTGTGTATGGAGTCAGCCTCCACCACATCACTACTTACTGCTTTCCATCTGTTGACTACTCTGACACTGTACAAGTTCTTTCTGACGTCTCGGTGGCTCAATTTGGTACTTGGTTTCCACCTGTGTCCCCTTGTTCGCGTACCATAAGTATTAAACTGTTTATCTTTATCTACTCTGTCAATTCCTTTGGGAATGTGGTGACGTTTTGCTGCGGTTTTGATACTGCGGCTGCGTGTTGGAGTATGGTTGTGGTCTTCTGTTGGACCCTTCTGTGCTTCTTCCTGAGGCCTTCCTTGTTTGGGTTCTTTGTTCCCATGAATCTGGGTCCCTCATTCCTTGCCGGTCTTGCTGTATCAGGCTTAGCTTCTCCATGTTCATTGGCTTCTCTGTACTCCCTCGTTGTCCTTCACCTTGTTGTGCTTGCTGGGATGTGCTTTGGCTCTTCGTCTCGCCCCTTGCCTGTCATTCGATTTCTGTACAGGTTCCGGGGCCTACTGGGCTCTCTTATCTGCACTTGATGCTGAATGTGGGGTTGGCCTCCGCCACATCCCTTCCTCGTACATTCCTGTTGTTTCCTACTCTGATACTGGTATGCTTCTTCTATCTTTTATACGACTCATTTGGGCTTTCCACTCCCCATGTTTCTCTCCCCCCCCCCCCCCCGTTACAAGTGCCACTTGTGTTCCTTGGCTTGTTTTTCTCTCCCCTGTCAATTCCTCTGAGGATTTTGCTTGTGGTGGTCTTGTCCCCTCTGGATCACCCGGTGGCGTGTTGGACTTGTCCTGGCAGCTTTTGGTGTTGGTCCTGTCCCTTTGTTCCCGTTTGCTGCCTGTCTTCTTCGTTCCTCAGCTTCCTTTTGTCCTCCACGTTGTGTGTTTTGTTTGTGCCTTTTGGCTCCTATTGCCAGGTTTCGATTCTAGTTCCTAGCTTTCCCGGCCTGTTGGCATTTTCAGTCTCTCACAGTGTCCCTTCTCTGGAGTCTGTCGGGGTCTTGGTCTCCACCCTCCTGGCGGCTCGCTGGCACTGGGAACGTTTTTCGGTACTGGCAGACGTTCCGTCTCCTTCTTTGCCGGCTCGGGTTTTTGTATGGAGTCCTGCTTGGTGGCGACCACCACTCCTGCTTGGTGGTCGCACCCAAGGTCTTCCTGCGGCTCCGCCTCTTCCTCGGCTCATTCGACTCTGCCTCGAGTCTCGACTTCTGCTTGGTGGTCGGGGGGCTTTGTTGCTGGTGTCCCACCCGTGTGCTTCTTCTTGGCGGCAGTGTGGGGTATTTTGGCGGTCCTTCTTTTTTCCTTCTGACCCTTCTTAGGTGGCGGTGTTTTGTTGGCGTGGTCTTGCCCTTATCTTATGTGAGTTCAGGGCCGTCATTTTGTCGCATACTGTCGCCTCGTTTTGTGTGGCGCTGGCAGGAGCCGCTTGCGTTCGGTGTTGATGTTCTTTCTGCGCCATTCCGCACGCTGTCTCGTGCGTTGGTTCACCTCCGGCCTGCTCATGCGCCATCTGAGCCATCCTGGTCATGGGACTGGGTGCTCTCTCTTTTCTCCTCGGTTCTTGTGGCCCTTTTAGTTCCGGCTTGTTTCTCGGGGGCTCTTTTTCCTGTTGGTGTTGGCCTCGGGGAGGGGGGGGGTCGGTTTGGTGAGCTTCATGCTCTCCTCCAGCACTGAGGTTTCTGCTCCTTTGGTCGGGGCGTTCGTTTTGTTCCTCTGCCGCCTTCTTCTTTTCTGGCATAGTATGTGACTGCTGCTTTTCGGAGGGGTCCCTGGGTTGTTGATGCCTTGTTGGTGTGGTTGGGGGAGCATCGTGGTTTGTGCCCGGTTGCGGCTCTCCGTCGTTTTTGGCGCGCCACGGCTTATGTGTTCGTGGACGCGCTTGGGGTTGATCCGGTTTCCCTTCTTCCCTGTTCGCAGGTGCGGGTCTCCTGAGTCGTCCTCGGAGTTATTAAGGCTGACCAGCCTGCGGTCTCTCCCCGTGCCTGTGACGTTCACAAGTTCGCGGCTCTTGCTACCGTTCCTTGGGACTGTGTCTTTGGCAGATATTCGGGCGTGGGGATTTTGGCAGTCAAACGGGGTCCTGGCTGCTCGTTGCCTTGTTCACGTCCTTAGGCCCTGTCGGGCCTGTGTCTTTTGGAAGCAATTTTAACCATAATAGGGGGTTTGTTTTGCGACGCTTACCTTTCTGGATGCTTGACTTGGTCGATGGCAGACATAGAATACTTCCAACCACACGGGGGTTTCTATAGGCCATTGCTCCCCTTGCCTCTGAGGGGGCCAGGTTTTGGCTCGTGGTCCCTGGTAGGCCCTTAGAACTCCATACACATGACTGATGCCAAAGTCTGACATTAGCATATCAGCCTGAGATAGCTCCGGGGAGCCGACGGGTCTCGCCCAGAAAATGGCATTTCATTACATTCAGTGCTGTTTTTTTTCATGCATATAATTTCTTGCAGGTTCATTGGAGCTCCATCTCCACAAACAGGTTACGTCCTCAACTCTTCCTCTCGGCCCTTCTACTACACGCGCAGTCACAGCTGATGTTCAACCCCAATCAAGACCCTCGCTGTATCAGCCTCAAGCGGAGACCATTGATGACATCGTAAAATACATTGAAGCCACAAACCCTTCACCCCAGTCTTGTAGCCAAACATTGAGAACTGATTGTGCCTCATCTTCCTTCAATATGGGTAAGAAATTGAGTGTGTGAGCTTTCTGCAACACCACAACATGTTGTAGAGCCTTGGGACATCCTGATGCCTCCATAGTGGCAATCTCCAGGACACCCTCTATTGCCCCAGACAACCTGCCCCTATGTCCACCCTCCCATCCTTGCCTCTTCTCCTGCCCCAGACAACCTGCCTCTATGTCCACGCTCCCATCCTTGCCCCTTCTCCTGCCCCAGACAACCTGCCCCTATGTCCACGCTCCCATCCTTGCCCCTTCTCCTGCCCCAGACAACCTGCCTCTATGTCCACGCTCTCATCCTTGCTCCTTCTCCTGCCCCAGACAACCTGCCCCTATGTCCACGCTCTCATCCTTGCTCCTTCTCCTGCCCCAGACAACCTGCCCCTATGTCCACGCTCTCATCCTTGCTCCTTCTCCTGCCCCAGACAACCTGCCCCTATGTCCACGCTCTCATCCTTGCCCCTTCTCCTGCCCCAGACAACCTGCCTCTATGTCCACGCTCCCATCCTTGCCCCTTCTCCTGCCCCAGACAACCTGCCTCTATGTCCATGCTCCCATCCTTGCCCCTTCTCCTGCCCCAGACAACCTGCCTCTATGTCCACGCTCTCATCCTTGCCCCTTCTCCTGCCCCAGACAACCTGCCTCTATGTCCACGCTCCCATCCTTGCCCCGTCTCCTGCCCCAGACAACCTGCCTCTATGTCCACGCTCCCATCCTTGCCCCTTCTCCTGCCCCAGACAACCTGCATCTATGTCCACGCTCCCATCCTTGCCCCTTCTCCTGCCCCAGACAACCTGCATCTATGTCCACGCTCCCATCCTTGCCCCTTCTCCTGCCCCAGACAACCTGCCTCTATGTCCACGCTCCCATCCTTGCCCCTTCTCCTGCCCCAGACAACCTGCCTCTATGTCCATGCTCTCATCCTTGCCCCTTCTCCTGCCCCAGACAACCTGCCTCTATGTCCACGCTCCCATCCTTGCCCCTTCTCCTGCCCCAGACAACCTGCATCTATGTCCACGCTCTCATCCTTGCTCCTTCTCCTGTCCCAGACAACCTGCCTCTATGTCCACGCTCTCATCCTTGCCTCTTTGCAAAATATAACTACTAGTATTTACCAAATATAACTTGCATTCAAGGCACTAGCTGACCCTAAATTTGATGTCTTATTTACCTATTTAACCCTTTTTGTTTTTCACACTTCACTGTTCTTTTCAACTAAGGCCTAATACTGAATTGTATATACATGGCTTTTATGCTAATTTCTCATTTAATCTCCAAGGTTTCTTTACAGTCTTTGTTTCTAGCCACTGATGCTTGGTGTTACAGTCTTTGTGTCTAGCCACTGATGCTTGGTGTTACAGTCTTTGTGTCTAGCCACTGATGCTTGGTGTTACAGTCTTTGTGTCTAGCCACTGATGCTTGGTGTTACAGTCTTTGTGTCTAGCCACTGATGCTTGGTGTTGTCTTCGACCATTTTTTAATGAATCTTTATTTTGCTTGAGCCTTTAACTCGTAGAAAGCTTTCAGGGTAAGGGAAAGCTGTAAGCCTGCTAGCAGGAGTCAGAAGTCAGAAGTCTTTTGCTCCTGTACCCACCTGTGGGAGAATAAAATTAAAACATCATAGCCCACTATTCTCCCGGTTTGTGGTGGTTCCGAGGATTAACGTCTCCACAGTCCGGTCTTTGACCAAGCCTGGTTGGTGGTATGGTCAACCAGGCCTGGTTGTAGGTGGCTGCTTGCAACCTGAGGTATAAATCACAACCTGGTTGATCAGGTATCCTTTGGATATGGTTATCGAGTTCTCTCTCGAACACAGCTAGAAGTCGGCCAGTTATGCCCCTTATGTGTACACACCTTATTGATTAGGGTGTTTACACCATGGCTATATTAATTTACTGTTACTGGAAATTATTTGCTTTTAGGTAAGTAATGGCTTGTTTTATTGCACTCTGTGTACCTATTGCAGCTCTGCTTTTCCATGGAGCTATCTTGCACATCTTTCCATGCCATCTGGTCTCATGTGATGTTATCTCCATGTGTAGGTTTGGAAACACTCCCTCTAATATTTTCCATGTGCAAATTATTATGTCTCCCACCTGTGCTCTAGAGAATACAGATTTAAATGTTTCAATTGGTCCCATTAATTTAGATGTTTTATAGAGTGGATTCTAGCAGTATAGGCTCTTTGCATGCTCTACAGTCGGCAATTTATCCTGCTTTGAAAGGGGCTGTCATTGTGCAAGAGTTTACCACCCTAGAGAGCACTGGTGTCTTGAGTATCATTATTAGTGTGGCATCTCTTGTTTGAATGGTTCTTGTTATCCAACTTGTCAATTTTCTTGCAGTTGTGACAGCTACTTTGTGTTCTTTGAAAGTAAAGGTTTGTCAACATAATTACAGTAGTACCTTGGAATACGAGTGCCCCTTGTGACGGTAAAGCGTTGGTGTTCGGCTGTTTCAAAAGCTAGGGGCATGGCCTCGTCACATAAAGAAAAAAAAGAGAAAAGCTGGAACTTTCGTCTGTGGTAAGGTAATGGGAAGACACACAAAACACAAGTAAATTTAACAATGAAATTTTAATTACGTTAGAAAAGCAAGACATGAATAAAATTGAGCATAAAATGTAACAGATAAGTCAACAAACAAAATAATAAGAATAATCACTGGCAAATGAAAAGTTACGTTAAGACAAGTGAGTAATAGCAAAGTAAATAATAATGATAGTGCCGGAATATTGGCTTCGAGCTGCCACCTCCCTTAGTACACGTAAGCCAAGGCTTAGTCTACCAATGAGACGTGTCACCTGCAAGGAGCACTGGAATATTCTGCCTTCTCTGGGTCGCTGCAGCCCAGACATCAACTAGTGGCGAAGGGTGGTGGGGCAGGTGCGACTGGACACCAGCCAATCAGCGACCGGCAGGCGATGGACAAGCAGTTTGCCGGTTAACGGTGGCGGGGGCGAGCAGGTGTGCCGGTGTGCTGGATACGTTTTGCTCTCTGGGCAAAACGTTTTGGAGATACTTGTTGGATATATCTTCTATATTATCTGTTGATGTGACGTACTTTGGAGGGAAGAGCAGGCTCAATCTCTCTTGAAAGAGATTATCGTCACAACTCTCCCCCGAAGCCTGCGGTTCTGGAAGAAGTACGTCGTTATGTGGTGGAGTACTAGGTGGAGTTGCTTCTACTTCATAAACTCTGGAGAGGGCATCGGCTATAATGTTGTCAGAACCCTTGATATAGCGGATCTCCAGGTTGAAATCTTGTAGGTATAAAGCCCATCGTAGAAGACGCTGGTTAGTGAATTGGGCTTGATGTAAGAAGCGGAGAGGGTTGTGGTCTGAGAAGATGGTGGTAGACCTGGCACCTTGTAGGTACGGAGCGAAGTGTTGGAGATTCAGGACGATGGATAGTAGCTCCTTTTCAATAGTGCTGTAGTTCCTCTGGTGGGGTTTCAATTTGTAGCTGTAGTAGCTGACAGGTAGAACCTCCTCGCCTCGTTGCTGCATCAGGACACCACCAACGCCGGTACCACTGGCGTCGACATGAAGGACGAAAGGCTTGGTGATATCTGGCGAGGCGAGAATGGGATTAGAACAGAGGAGGAATTTGAGTTGTTCGAAAGCAACGGTTTGCTGCATGGTCCACTTATACCGTTGCTTGGGACTGGTTAATAGGATTAAAGGTGTGGCGACTGTACTGAAATAATCTCACAAACCTACGGTAGTAGGAGGCAAGACCAAGGAAGCGCAGGAGCTGCTTCCTGGTGGTAGGCTGTGGATAATGTTGGATGGCTTGAGTGTGTGAGTTTAACGGAGCTAGGCTGCCACTCCCAATAACATGACCCAGATAACGCACTTTACCTTTCGCGAGGGTGGACTTGCCCAGGTTGATGGTGAGGCCGGCTGTCAGGAGCTTGGCGAACAGTCGTCGCAGCTGGAGCAGATGTTCACTCCAGGTGTTGGATGCTACGACGATATCATCCAAATAGGCGTACGTGTTATCCAAGCCCTGGATGACACGGTTGACAGCTCTCTGAAAGGTGGCCGGGGCATTACACAGTCCGAAAGGAAGGCGTTCATATCTGAAAAGTCCAAAAGGAGTGATAAAGGCAGATATTTCTTTGGCTCGCTCCGTTAAGCACACTTGGTAATACCCCTTAAGCAAGTCCACTTGGGACAAGTACTGGGCATTACCAATGGCGTCAAGAATGTCATCTATCCTTGGCAAGGGGTATGCATCCTTGACAGTCACATTATTTAGCTTACGATAGTCAGTGCATAACCTCACCTTACCTTGGGGTTTTGGCACCAAGATACAGGGTGAGGCCCAGGGGGACTCACAAGGTGTAGCCAGTCCATGATCCAAGAGGTACTGCACCTCAGCACGCATGACTTCCTTCTTGCTAGGGCTGATTCGGTAGAAGGGTTGACGAATCGGCCGGGTGTCGGGGAGCAGTTGGATGTCGTGCTGGGTAACATTACACTCTTGGGGGTCATCTCGGAACAACTACTGATGTTCTCTGAAGATCTTGACGAGAGGTGCACTATGTTTGTCCTGAAAATAGTTGGGAAGATCATTAAGGATTTCTGAATTAGAAAGCGCTGACTCCTTGTCAGTGCTTTCGGGAGGAGAAGCAGGGAAGGTCTCACTGTGGATGTATGGTTCTGTAAAAGCAGAGTAGTTAAGCATGACAGTGGGAGGAGTACCGTTATATAGCTTCAGGAGGTTGACGTGGCACAGCTGGGTCTTCCGCCGCCTATCTGGAGTCTCTAGAACGTAGTTATGGTTGTTTCTGCACTCCTTGATGCGGTAGGGTCCTGAAAACCTGTTTTGTAAAGGAGAACCTGGGATAGGGAAGTAAGCAAGCACAAAGTCTCCCGGCTTAAATTTTCTTACTTTGCTGGTCTGGTCGTAATGAGTCTTCATCCTCTCCTGTGCTTTCAATAGATTATCTTGGGCAAAACTGTGGACTCTCTAGAATGTGTTGAAGGTTTTGAAGAAACTGGGGCACATTCTGATGCTCACTGAAGGTGGCATCACGTAGAGAGTCTTTGAAAGCCTTGAGGGGAGTACGGCACTTACGTCCGTAGAACATCTCATAAGGAGATACTCCTAGAGACTCATTGGGAAGACTTCTATATATATGCATTATCAGATCTATTTGCTTATCCCAATCCTTAGAGGTTTCACTACAAAACTTTTTCAGGAGTGCTTTAATAGTCTGATGACTACGCTCAAGAGAACCCTGTGAAGTAGGATGAAGGATGATAGGGGCTGGACAATACCTGTTTGATGTTGAACTCCTCCAGTGTCCTTTTGAAGAGATCACTGGTGAAGTTGGTGCCACAGTTTCTCTGAACCTCCCTGGGAAATCCATATTGGGTGAAGATCTTCAATAAGTGCTTCACAACCGTAGCAGCCGTAATGTTCTTTACTGGAACCGCTATGGGGAATCTAGTGGTAGGACACAGGATGGTTAAGATATAGGCGTTACCTGAACTGGTCCGAGGTAAAGGACCAACACAGTCTATAATAAGTCTGTGGAAAGGTTCCGCAGGCACCTGTATGGGAATCAGTGGCGCTCTGGGAATAGAGATGTTCGGTTTACCTGCCATCTGACATGTATGACACTGTTTGACGTACTGTTTGACGCTATTTACCATACCTGGCCAGTAGTAGTCTTGACGGATTCCATGGTAAGTCTTGTTGAATCCTGTAGTGGGAGAGTGCTCTGTGGGCCAGATGTAGAATAGTGGGCCGCAGGCTGGCAGGAATCACAAGTTGTTCAACAGTTGGCCCGACTCGTCCTCCTCCTTCAGTTTACTGGGTCTATATCTGCGGTAGAGCAAGTCGTTCTCTAGGAAGAACCCAGGAATACTGTCGGGTTGAGTGCTCAGCCTGGAAAAATAATGGTGTCAAGGTAAGATCTTCCCTCTGTAACTTACGGAACTCCAACTTGGTCAGATTCGGGGGTAGTTTCTGAGGGTCTTGAGGGACAGCGGTAGCAGTAGAGTCAGCTGGCTGTGGTCGTGCGGCTTGTGCACGGGTGGTCACTAGAACCGGAGGAGAAACTTCATCACTCTCTTGAACCTTTGCTGAAACATACTCAAATATAGGGTTATCTGTCACAGAGGGACACACCTGGGGTTTGTCCATGACGATCAGGTTGGTCGGTTGCAGGTCTTCTGCCAAGTCGTTGCCCAGGAGAAGTTGCACTCCAGGCATGGGAAAAGGCTTTTCCCTGACGGCGACTTGGACTTCTCCGTTCACGAAGGGACAATCCAGGTGGACTCTGGCGAGAGGATAAGGAGTGGTAGCAGTGAGGTCAGTGATGAAGACAGTTTCTCCGGTGTAGGCGATGTTGGGCACAGCCGACTTCAAGATGATCGATTGTAGAGCCGCTGTGTCCCTCAAGATCTTCAATTTGAAACGTCCCTCCGGATTTGAACCGTTGGCAGAGACAGTTCCAGTATACAGGTGGTTACTGAAAAGAGAAAGATCATTAACATGAACACCAACATTCATCACAGGCTTATCGGACTTAGGAGGAGTTGGCTTGGGTTTTTGCGTTTCGGTGGTTCCTTTGTATTGAGACTTACCACATTTATCTATGGTATGTCCATAGAGTCTACAATACTTACAGTACAATTGCGAGCCAGCTTGATCGGTACTCACTTTCTCGTAACTGTACCACGACTTCTTACTGGAGGATGGTTCTGGTGTCAGCCGGTGGATGAGGCTGTAAGTGTCAGCCGACTTAGCACACTTCAGGTAGTCGGTTTCTTCTTTATCTGCTAAATATAGACGGACAGGAGGCGGCACACGCCTCAAGAATTCTTCAACTAGCATCAGGTTGACGAGTTCTGCAAAGGTAGAGACATGTGCTGCTTCCAGCCATTTCATAAAATATCTCCTTTTGGTGTTAGCAAACTCGAGAAAGGTAGTGGTACTTGCCTTCAGGTGGTCACGGAATTTCCTTCGATAACTTTCGGTGGAGAGAAGGTAGGCGTCCAACACTGCTTGTTTCAGAGTCTGGTAGTCATTCTCAGACGCCAAAGTATTGAGTGTGACTGCAGCTCTACCTGTAAGATGTACTCTGAGAAGTGTGGCCCATTGGTCGGCAGGCCAACTAAGTTGATTAGCAAGGGTTTCAAAGGTGGTGAAAAACACGTCAACTTCTGTTTCTACAAATGATGGCATTAACTTACTTGCATGTGATATATTAAAACTGACGGGAAGATTGGCAGTAGCTTGCTGGCGTTGAGCGAGGTGTGAAGTTTCCAACGCGAATTCTCGTTGACGACATTCCATAGCCAGGGTTGCTTGTTGTTTGTCATGTTCGTGTTGAATCTCCAATTGGCGTTGTTTTGCTTCAAGCTGTACTCGTTCCCTCTCACGGAGCATTGCAACCTCACGTTCCTGGAGGGCGATTTCACGTTCGTGTTCTTCTTTCCTCAAGGCAGCTTCACGTTCCTTGAGGGCGATTTCACGTTCTTGTTCTTCCCTGCGTATGGCAGCCGCTTCCCTTTGCTGCTCGCAGTTCAATCTTGGCCAGCTCTAGTTTGAGTTTCATCGTTGCCAAATCAGTTTTATCTGCAATAAAGTAAGTTTCGTGAGTTTCAGAGTCTATCTTACCTTGCTCTAGGAAATGATCCAGTAACAGGTTGTGTATCTCATTTTTGTTGGCTTGGTAGGGAACTTCTAGTTGATACTCATGTGCAAGAGTATGTAATTCAGTCCTCTTGGCACGACTTAAAGTCCCTATTTCACCTGCTGGATCTGCACGGAAAGCTTGGAGACGAAACATGGTGAAATTAGCAAATAAATGCACAACGAATATACCGTTGTGATATAGTGAATGTCAGAAACAGGACAACGTGGCAACTGGTATCTATCCTGTGGAATCTTTAACAATTAAAGTTAAGTACAAGATGTTAAATGATTAATTGAATCAAGGTCGCAGGAAATCTTGTACCCGGTACTCATGTAAGAGGATAAGGGCAAGAAAATCCTACTAAACAAGTGAAACTGAGTTTCTAAAACAAATGAAAACAGTTAATTACCTCTAAAGTAAAATTGGTAGTCCAAGGATGTAGGCATACCTTGCCGAGTCTCTATAGGACATAAGCAAGTTTTCCCACTGAAATTAATATGATACTTACAGAATTAGCGAACTTTTGTGCTCTGAAAAAGAAAGCTAATTCCCTACCAATGTATGTATCATCATCTCTGACTGACGTGTAGGGGTGCGAGGTGTCAACTGGTGACGAGAACTGCTGCTGAGATCCCAATTCAGCAACTAAAGTTCGTGCTAGAGGAACTATGGCCCTCTTTATCCTCCTACTGTCAGATTGCAGAAGATTAGGTGCACTTGACCCGGGGGCAGACCACAGTACCAGGGTACCAATATGATGATCTGTCGAAAATATGAGAAATATCCAAGGGACAAAAGATGGTAAACACGAGTAATAACACGGAGGGAGAGATGACCAATTAAGAGTATGACTGAGGCCTACAGTCACCACGTAATCCAAAGTTGTCTCACCTTCACCATATGCTACTCTCGGAATGCACAATACACACAGCGCCATATAAAAATAAAATTGAATATGAAAAATAGTAAAAGCTACGTTACCAAAGCCAAATACGCTTACCATAAATTACTACTTGGCACCAGTACCTGAGTGAAGCTCCTAGGGCAGGCCCCTACTTTATGTGACGGTAAAGCGTTGGTGTTCGGCTGTTTCAAAAGCTAGGGGCATGGCCTCGTCACATAAAGAAAAAAAAGAGAAAAGCTGGAACTTTCATCTGTGGTAAGGTAATGGGAAGACACACAAAACACAAGTAAATTTAACAATGAAATTTTAATTACGTTAGAAAAGCAAGACATGAATAAAATTGAGCATAAAATGTAACAGACAAGTCAACAAACAAAATAATAATGAATAATCACTGGCAAATGAAAAGTTACGTTAAGACAAGTGAGTAATAGCAAAGTAAATAATAATGATAGTGCCGGAATATTGGCTTCGAGCTGCCACCTCCCTTAGTACACGTAAGCCAAGGCTTAGTCTACCAATGAGACGTGTCACCTGCAAGGAGCACTGGAATATTCTGCCTTTCTCTGGGTCGCTGCAGCCCAGACATCAACTAGTGGCGGAGGGTGGTGGGGCAGGTGCGACTGGACACCAGCCAATCAGCGACCGGCAGGCGATGGACAAGCAGTTTGCCGGTTAACGGTGGCGGGGGTGAGCAGGTGTGCCGGTGTGCTGGATACGTTTTGCTCTCTGGGCAAAACGTTTTGGAGATACTTGTTGGATATATCTTCTATATTATCTGTTGATGTGTCGTACTTTGGAGGGAAGAGCAGGCTCAATCTCTCTTGAAAGAGATTATCGTCACACCCTGTTTACGAGTTTTTCGGAATACGAGCAGTATTTCCTCTGAAAATTTGAATCGGAATACGAGGGTTACCTCGGAATACGAGTTTGTTGATACGTGTACAGGCCGACCTAGCGCGTGGTGGCACGGCGATCGGCGCTCAGTTTACCAGTGCCTTGCACCCAGTGACTATCCTGCCTGAATTCTTCTCTAGGATTTTCAGTGTTTTGTTGGATTTATGGTCATTTGACCATAAATGGTGTCATTATATATCTCGCAATGGGTCCCAAGAAAGCCAGTGGTAAGGTTCAAGCCAAGAAATCGCATGTGAGGATGACAATAGAGCAAAAGCAAGAGATCATTCAGAAGCATGCAAATGGTACACGTGTTGTTGAAATTTGTAGGCAGTTCAACAAATCCTCATCAACGATATGCACTAAACTTGCCAAGAAAAAGGACATTATGAGTGCTAACGTGACAAAAGGGGTAAGAACAATCACGAAAGTAAAGACCATCAAATAATTGAGGATGTTGAAAAGAAGAAGAAGTGGTGTCAGATGTGGTAAGAAATGCAAACTTTTATTGAAATGACTTGCCCAGAGAAAGCTGTAGTAGGCCGTTGCATTAATCTTTTCAATGACAATGTGATGCCTCACTACAGAGACATCTTGCGAAGAAGGGAAAAACAATCTTCCATGGACAGATTTGTTGTGAGAAAAATCGAGCAGTGATCCACAACCAGGTCCTAGTGGTATGCAGGCAAAACGTGCCAGAGAGTGCACACCAGAGAGGTCCTCACTGCCTGATGTTATAATGGAAGGGGACTCCCCGTCCAAATAATAACATCTCTCCTCCTCACCATCTTCCATACACCAACAGCAGTCATCAGCAAGGTCAAGTAATAACTTTGAACATAGTTTTGTAGTATAGATTTAGATGAATTAGGTATAAAATTTAGTTAGAAGTGAAGTTTTTGGGTAGTCAGGAACGGATTAATTCATTTCCTATTTCTGGGGAGAGCCCCGGAGGCTTCCCGGAGCTATCCCAGGCTGATATGCTAATGTCAGACTTTGGCATCAGTCATGTGTATGGAGTTCTTAGGCCTACCGGGGACCACGACCAGAACCGGGCCCCCTCAGAGAGGCAAGGGAAGCAATGGCCTATAGAAGCCCCCGTGTGGTTGGAAGCATTCTATGTCTGCCATCGACCGGAACAGGCACCCAGAAAGGTAAGCGCCTCAAAACAAACCCCTATTCTGGTTAAAATTGCTACCAAAAGCCGAACTAGTGGATAGAACTCCCCAACCGAAAACAAGCAAACTAGTGTGACGTCACACACCGCCGCGCCGCTGTCTGCGTAGCTCCCCCCTCCCCTGGAGGGGGAAGGGGGAGCCCCAGACCCCCCACGCCGGCTACCCACACCTCAGTTCTTGAGGCTGATGCTATAGGCGATGGTTGTGTGCTCTGGCTCCGGTGTCGCTACTGCACTGTGCTCTGCGTGTGGTGTTGGTTTTGTGGGTGCGAGAGCCAGGAGTTATCTTCAGTACTCGGGTTGCATGCGCCTAGGGCTGCCTTCCCTAGGTGCCCTGTAAGTACTGCCCTTGGGGCTTGGGGCCACCTTCCACAGGCTCCTCGGGGTCTGCCTCTGCTGGTCCGTTTTACCTTTCGGTTTTTCGGCCGCCTGTTGGGCTCTTGGGTGTTCTGTTCTCCCTTGTTACCGGCAGGTAAGAGGCAGTTTGCACTGGTAGGGGCGCAGGGTGCTGCTCATCTTGTATTCTCGACATAGCGGCCAGCTCTGTTCCTTGGGATTTGCTGTCCTCTTGCAGGGTTTTGTTTTTCTTTTTGTTTTTGCCTGGTGGGGGGTTCTGTCATTTTATTCAGTTTTTGCCCTTCCACTGTTCTCCTCGGTGGCGCCCCCTGCTAGGTCCCCGTGAGTGTACACGTCCCTGGGGTTCAGCTATAGAAGTTTGCTTGGTAGTTTTGGGCGCCGGTTTGCAGCACCTTGCCTGGGACTACCTGAGTGCGAGTCCTCTTAAAGTAAACGCTCAGGACCCTGGGAATATCCTAGGGGGCACGTGGGTCCGATGGATGTGACCCCGGAGTCCCCACTCGCTGTGTGCGAGTTTGAGGGTTGCTCGGTCCTCTTGTCTCAGGGTGACCCTCATTGTTTTTACCTCTGCCACGCTGCCTGTTGGGTCGGTGATACTTTCGACCCTGAGTCCTGTGAGTGTTGCTGCTTGCTTGTGACTCAATTTACCCAATCCTCTGATGATTCTATTTGGGTACAGGCGGCGGGTGCGTTGCAGTCTAGGTTTCGTCTGTTACAACCCGCTCGGTTGGTTGCTCACCCGGATGCCCCGGGGCTGCCCCGCTTTGCTTTTCGAGACCCGGACTTGGGGGTGGGGATCACTTCGATCCTGGTTCAGTCCGCACCTCCTCGTCCTTCCCCTTCTGTTTGTTCTGGTCCCCCCCCCCCTCCTGCTTCCGGCCCCGAAGCGTCTGAGGGTTTCGGGGTCGGAGCAGGGGTTACTTGTTCTCGAGACTCTGGCAGCTTCGGGGGGTGCCCCTTCCGGGGGGACGGCAGAGGCATTCGAGTCTTGTCTCCCGGCCGAAGCTTCTGGGTCTGACCAGTGGGCCCCCCTTCCTCCAGCTTTTCCGGCTGCTCCGTCCTTGTCTTGTGGGGTCGGGGCTTGGGGAGAGGACTCGGCCTCGGGTCCTGTGGTGAAGGACCTCGAGGCTGGGGAGGGGCTGACTTGGGGGCCTTGTTCCCCGCTGGACCCTGCCTTGGTTTTTCTTCCCTCTGAGCGGGGCTTAGTGTTACAAGGAGTGGGGTTTTCTTTTCCCTCCTCTGTGTCTGCGTACGAGTTGGATTTGGTGTTGGCCCCTCCCCGGGTTCGGTTCTGTGTTCCCCCTGGGTACATCGGTTCCGTCCTTCCGGAGGTTTTCGGCTTATCGCATCCAACCTGGTGTGGTGCGAGCGGCCTTTGCAGCTGACCTCCTGCGTGACCCGGATTATGCCTCGGAAATGGATCCGTCCGCATTCAGGTTTGGGACTCCATTCCCTTTCTGGCTCCTATTACGAGGTTCCAGGAGTCATCCTGGCTAGCAGACTGCCCCTTGTTTGTTCTGGATTCCTGGCATTCCTTCTGTCGTTCCCGCACGCTGGAGTGGCGGGAAGCTTCCACGGTGCTTAAGGTTTTCCTGGGGGGCGAGCTTGAGTACCTGAATGAGTGCTTGTTTGCCCCTGCCCTTCCCCGCGATGTGGGCGTTATTCAGCTCCATGTGCAGGTTCCCACCCTTTTGGCGGCACACATTGCGGAGGACTTGCGCACCCGGGGCCTTTTGGCTTCGGCTTTGTGGTTCTTTTCCCTCCTGGAGCTGTCTTCGGATTGGCTTGTGGAGGATGTGAGGACGTTTGAGTCCGTCCCTGGGTCCAGCACCTTGTCCTCGGCTGCGCGTTCGTCGGCTGCCTTGTTGAAGCTGTTCACTCCGATATTGCGGGATGCGGTTTCCCTGTTTTATGCTTCCCGTCTCGCGTGTCGGCAGACGGTGCTGGGTTCCTCCATGGAATCTGCTTGGGCTCTGGCTCTTAGGTGTTCTTCACCTTTTTGTCCTCTTCTGTTTGAGGAGTCGGCCGTGGCGCAGTTTATTCAGGCTGCGTCGGCGGCTTGTCGTCCGATGTTGGACTTGTTGGTTTTCCGGGGGTCCCGGGCTGGGTCTTCCCGAAAAGGTCGTGCCAGGGCTCGGGGTTCCTCTCGTCGTGGTAGGCCTCTGGTGTCAGGTTCGGGTTTGACTCCTCCTGTGGACCCTCCCTCGTCTGGTCGGCGCGGTGTTCGCTCTGTGCGGGGTTCTGGGTCTCGTAAGGGTCGCCGGCCCTTTCGCGGTTTGCCCCATTGATGGGATGATGGGGAGGCGGCTTGCACTGTTCGTCCTGCGCCTGGTCCCACAATTCGAGGGCCTTTCGGGTTGTGTATCGAGGCGTGCAGGTGGCGTTGGGTGGCCCCTCCCCCATTTAGGGGGGTCGGGGCTGGCAGAGCAGGTTTCTTCCCCTGCTTTCTGTCGAGTCGTCTTGGAGTGGGTACGCTTGGGCGGCGTCGAAACGACGTCGTCCCTCAGATGGGTTTCCCGTCTGTTTCCGATTCCGAAACGGGACTGCGCGGACCTGCGGTTCATTCTGGACTTGTCCCGTCTGAACCCCTGGGTTCATTGCCCCTCCTTTCGGATGACTATGCTGTCTCAGGTTCGCCTCCTCTTGGAGCCGGGAGCTTGGATGGTGTCCCTGGACCTCCGGGACGCTTATTGGCATGTCCCGATTCATCCACGGTTCAGGGACTGGCTCGGTTTTGTTGTGGGGCTTCTGAGTTACCGCTTTCGTTGTCTCTCGTTCGGGTTGAACCTGGCACCTTGCGTGTTCACAGCGCCTTACACGGGTTGTGGTGGCTCGTTTGCGTCTCCTAGGTGTTCGGGTGTTGGCCTACCTCGACAACTGGCTGGTTTGGGTTCTTGGTGAACTGGAGGAAGTCCCATCTGGTTCCCTCTCAGGTTCGGACTTGGCTTGGTCTCGTTTGGGACTCTCGAACCGCCTCCTTGTCTCTCCCTCCGGAGTCTCTCCTGCGGCTGCAGTCCCGCCTTCGTCTGTTTCTGGAGGGCCCTCGGGTCACCCGGCGGTTGCTCAAGGGGCTGTGCGGGAGCCTGAACTTCGCAATGGTGGTCTACCCGCCGGGTCGGGTTTGGCTTCGACGGCTGTTCTGGTTCCTTCGGGGTTCTCCCCTTCCGCCTCTCTCGCGATTGCAGAGTTCGACCTCCATGGGGCATAGCGTCGGTTGCTGCGTCACTGGCTTCCTCTTCAGGTTTTTCGGGGTTCAGTGCCTTGGCGCCTACCCGAGCCCTCACTCGATGTGTACACGAATGCGTCGTCTCTCGGCTGGGGTTTTGTGACCAGTGCTCACCAGGCCAGCCAGGGGCGTTGGGATCCGTCCTTCCGTCAAGCTCACAGCACGGTGCGGGAGTTCGCGGCAGTGTGGTTTGCTCTGGGGAGGATTCGGGTGGCCCACGGATCTACGATTCGGCTCCATTTGGACTGCTCTCTGGTGGTTCATTGCCTGAACCGCGGGGGTTCGATGCGGTCCTTGTCTCTTTGGGGTTGGTCGCTTTGGGTGACTCGTCTGCTGAGTTCTCGGGGTTTGGCTCTCCTGGCAGTTCACGTACGGGGCAGTGTCCAACGTCTTGGCCGACGCCCTGTCTCGCTTTGTTCCCCTCTCCACGGAGTGGACGGTCGACGACAAGTCTTTCCGTTGGCTTTGCCAGACGTTCGGGTGCCTCGAGGTGGACCTCTTCGCGTCGGCGTGGTTGCGGCGTCTTCCCGTTTATGCGGCGCCCTTCCCTGATCGCGAGGCCGTCGGGGTCGATGCCTTTCGGCTAGACTGGTCGAGGTGTGGGTTCCTGTACCTCTTTCCCTCAGTTCGGCTGTTGCTCCAGGTCCTGACTCGCTTAGAGACTTACCAGGGGAGAGTTGTCCTTCTGGCCCCTTGGTGGCCGGCCCAGCCTTGGTTTCAGGCGCTGGTTGCTCGGTGTCTGAACCCGAGGGTTTTCCCGCGGCTCCGCCTCTTTCAGCAGATCGGGCCGGTACGTCAAGTGGCTGGTTCGGTCTTCTCCTCGAGTCTAAGCGTATGGGTTTTTTTGACTCGAGTCTATCATCATATCATCATCTCTATGGTGATCAGGTGGCCTCCTTGTTGGTGTCCCACCTGAGGGCTTCTTCTCGGCGGCAGTATGAAGTTTCCTGGCGGTCCTTCTGTTTCTTTTTGCGTCTTCGTCGTGTTAGTTCCTTGTCTGTTCGCGTGGTCTTGTCCTTCCTCTCGTGGTTGTTTCAGGACCGTCATCTTATGCCTAACACTGTCGCCTCATATCGTGGGGCGCTGGCGGAGTGGCTTCAGCTTGCTTTCGGTATCGATGTTACGTCTGCGCCGTTTTGCAAGCTGTCTCGTGCATTGTTTCACCTCCGGCCTGCTCATGCGTCGCCTGAGCCGTCCTGGTCTTTGGACAGAGTGCTCGCTTTCCTTTCAGTCTCCTCGTTTCATTGTGGCCCCTTCGGTCCAGGATTGTTTTTCCAAGGCATTTTTCTTGTTGGCTTTGACCTCTGGGGGTCGGGTAGGGGAGCTTCATGCTCTCCTCTGTCGCAGGGGTTTCTGCTCTTTTGGTCGTGGTGATAGTTTTGTTCGTTTGCAGCCGTCTCCTTATTTTCTGGCGAAGAATGAGACTGCTGCGTTCCGGAGGGGTCCATGGGTGGTTGATGCTTGGTTGGTCAGGCCGAGGGTGCATCATGTTTTGTGTCCGGTTGCGGCGCTTCGCCGTTATTTGCGCGCCATGGCTTCTGTGTCCGGGGACGCGCTGTGGGTTGATCCGGTTTCCCTTCTTCCCTGTTCGCGGGTTCGGGTCTCCCAGGTCGTCCGCAGGGTTATTAAGTCCAGCCAGCCTGCGGTCTATCCCCGTGCCCATGACGTTCGTAAGTTCGCGGCTCTTGCTGCCGTCTTTGGGAATATGTCTTGGTCTGATATTCGGGCGCGGGGATTTTGGTGGTCGAACAGGGTCCTGGCTGCTTGTTACCTTGTGAATGTCCCTGAGCCTCGTCGGGCCTGTGTTGCTTTGGGTCGGTGGTTGCAGCCAGTTGTCTCGGCTTCGAGTTGAGGAGTGAGCGACGACCGCCTCCCGGGTAAGTCCCTCTTTTTCTGTCTGTGGGTAGTTAGCTCCGGGGAGCCGATGGGGCTCCACCCAGAAAACCAGCGTTGAATATAATGAAATGCCATTTTCTGGCCGAGTCCCGGAGGCTTCCCGGCATCCCTCCCTCCTCCGGTCGGCGTTTTTACGCGTTTTTGACATCCAGCCTCAAGAACTGAGGTGTGGGTAGCCGGCGTGGAGGGTTTGGGGCTCCCCCTTCCCCCTCCAGGGGAGGGGGGAGCTGCGCAGACAGCGGCGCGGCGGTGTGTGACGTCACACTAGTTTGCTTGTTTTCGGTTGGGGAGTTCTATCCACTAGTTCGGCTTTTGGTAGCAATTTTAACCAGAATAGGGGTTTGTTTTGAGGCGCTTACCTCTCTGGGTGCCTGTTCCGGTCGATGGCAGACATAGAATGCTTCCAACCACACGGGGGCTTCTATAGGCCATTGCTCCCCTTGCCTCTCTGAGGGGGCCCGGTTCTGGCCGTGGTCCCCGGTAGGCCTAAGAACTCCATACACATGACTGATGCCAAAGTCTGACATTAGCATATCAGCCTGGGATAGCTCCGGGGAGCCTCCGGGACTCACCCAGAAAATGGCGTTTCATTACATTCAATGCTGGTTTATTTCTTATGGGGAAATTAGCTTCGGAATACGAGCTGTCTCCAGGAACGGATTAAACTCTTGAACCGAGGTACCACTGTACTATAGTTTTATATTGTGATTTGACTGTTTTATATGTGATTTCTGTTTTTATATTTTCATTTTCCATAATGCAAGAGCTGGAACTAATCTTTATTAAACATCATACTATTTTCTGTGGCCCAGTGAAAGACCTGATTTACATAGGATTGAAGGTTTGCTGTGTTCTTTGTATTGTCTACTCTCATAAAAATTCTAGTTTCATCTGCAGATGATGATACAGTACTATAGTTTGCCTTCTACTCTATGCCCGATTTGGGAATGAGAAAGTGTACTGGAGCAAGCACTTGTACTCCCAGAGTGAGGCCAGGCTCTGGGATGATGATCTAGAATGATGATAGCATTCTGGAATGTGCTTTTCTTTCCCTTGTATGTTGAGCATCAATTCTACTGATACTTGTGATTTTCTAAATAAATGGTGCCATAATATATGCTCTCTTTATCACCACAGCTATGAGTTTCTTTCTGATTTGAAAATCGTTTTCAGACTGGCCCACTTGGTACATCCCTGGTGGATTTCTGATGTGTTTGCAGAATGTGCTTGTGAGTGCCGAGACAGGGGGTGGGGGGGTGATTGTACATCAAGTTTGGGAACTTGTGGCTGAGAGTATGACTTCCAGAGATTTCTGGAAATAGTGACTTAGATTCATCTATATTGGTAATGGTTCACCGCCCATCTAACCTTGGTAAGGAAAACCTGTTGTCCCTTCCCTCTTGTCAGAATCGTCAACTATGTGGCACGATATTCATGTTTTTAGGTGATTATTTGTAATGATGGTAGGGTCTCCCTGAAAAAACACGTGTATGCTAATTTGTTGATGATGTAACTAATTTGAATGGCAAGAAATACGTTCTTGTTTCAATGTGAACATGGTCATTTCTGTGGGGAGTCCCGGAGGCTCCTTGGAGCTTATCGGGCTAATGTGTTTTATATTAGACCGGGACTTTAGCTATGGAGTTAAGACCTATCAGGGACCACGAGCTGGAACCTGACCCCTTCAGAGAGGTTTCAGGGAGCAATGGCCCTGGGAAAACCCCCCTTGTGGTGGTTTTCCTTATCTGCCATCGACTGTGGTTAGGCACCCAGAAAGATAGGCATAACAAAACAAACCCCACATGGTAAGACACTAAAACAAAAAAGATGAACAGAGAGGTAGAACTCCCTACAATCCCAAGGAAACAAGCAAATAAGCAAACGCCACACTACTAAAACGCCGCTCGTCTGAGCAGTCCTCCCCTTCCCGAGAGGGGGAGGGGGACCCCAGACCTTACCACGCCGGCTGCCTAGCACCAGTTCGTAAGCTATTGTCAACCAGGACAGACGCTTCTCTGGCCTCAAATTCCTGGGCGGTGTTTGCCTGTGTGGCGTTCTCTGCTGTCTTTGTGTGGTGTGTGGTGGCCAGGAGTACCTCATCAGTGCCGGGGCTGGTTGTACCTATTGGTAGGTAGCTGGTGGTACCTATTGTTGGTAAACGCTGGAGTATTTTTTGCGTTTAGGCGCTTCCTTCCCTAAGTGCCCTGTGAGTACTGCCCCTGCGTGTCAGGGTTCCCTTCCCTGGGGTGATCGGGAACCGCTCCCATAGGGGTTCTTGCTGCTCGACATTTGCTTTGCCCTTGGGGCCAGCTGGGGCTTGGGGCCCCTTGTTTGGCCTTGGGTAGGGAGTGGTGCTGTGCTGGTTAGGGCATCAAGGTGTTGCGCGACCTGCCACCAATGCGGCGACCGGTTCTTGTTGCCTTTGGGGACAGTGTACTTTTGCAGGGGTTTTCTTTTTTGTTTTTGTTTTCCTGGTGGGGGATCTGCCTAGTGGGACTATAGTTTCCCTGATACTGTTTTGGTGGCCCTCTGCTAGACTCACATGCTTGTATGTGTCACAGGGGTGTTGTCATCTCCCCCTTGTTAGTTTGGGTTACCTTGAGGTTACCTTGAGGTGCTTCCGGGGCTTAGCGTCCCCGCGGCCCGGTCGTCGACCAGGCCTCCTGGTTGCTGGACTGATCAACCAGGCTGTTGGATGTGGCTGCTCGCAGCCTGACGTATGAGTCACAGCCTGGTTGATCAGGTATCTTTTGGAGGTGTTTGTCAAGTTCTCTCTTGAACACTGTGAGGGGTCTGCCAGTTATGCCCCTTATGTGTAGTGGAAGCGTGTTGAACAGTCTCGGGCCTCTGATGTTGATGAGTTCTCTCTCAGAGTACCTGTTGCACCTCTGCTTTTCAACGGGGGTATTCTGCATATTCTGCCATGTCTTCTCATCTCATGTGATGTTATTTCTGTGTGCAGGTTTGGGACCAGCCCCTCAATTATTTTCCACGTATAGATTATTATGTATCTCTCCTGCCTGCGTTCAAGGGAATACAGATTTAGGCTCTTTAGTCGGTCCCAGTAGTTTAGATGTTTTACTGAGTGGATTCTAGCAGTAAAGGATCTCTGCACGCTCTCCAGGTCAGCAATTTCTCTAGCTTTGAAAGGGGCTGTCATTGAGCAGCAGTATTCCACTCTAGAGAGCACAAGCATTTTGAAAAGTATCATCATCATTGCAGCATCTCTAGTGTGAAAAGTTCTTGTTATCCAACCTGTCATTTTTCTTGCAGTTGTGACGGCTACTTTATTGTGTTCTTAAAAGGTAAGGTCTTCCAACATGAGTACACCCAGATCCTTTACATTGCCTTTTCGTTCTATGTTATGATTTGCCTGAGTTTTGTACGTGGTTTCCGTTTTTATATTTTCATTTTTTCCGTAGCGCATGAGCTGGAACTTATCTTCGTTAAACACCATATTATTTTCTATAGCCCATAGAAAGACCTGATCTACATCTGATTGGAGGTTTGCTGTGTCCTCTATGTTGCCTACTCTCATGAAGATCCTAGTGTCATCTGCAAAGGATGATACAGTGCTATTGTTTGTGTTCTTGTCTATGTCCGATATGAAGATGAGAAAAAGTACTGGAGCAAGCACAGTACCCTGGGGGGGACTGAGCTCTTCACGGTTGATAGGCTGGATTTTATTTGGTTGACTATTACACATTGGGTTCTGTTAGTCAGGAAATTGTAGATCCATCTGCCTATCTTTCCGGTAATTCCTTTTGAACGCATTTTATGTGCAATAACACCATGGTCACATTTATCAAAAGCTTTTGCAAAATCTGTGTAAATTACATCAGCGTTTTATTTGTCTTCCATAGCATCTAATGCCATATCATAGTGGTCCAGCAACTGCGACAGGCAAGAGCGCCCTGTTCTGAAATCCATGTTGTCTGGGGTTATGGAGATGCTGTGATTCCATGTATTTTGTGATCTTACTTCTTAGCACTCTCAAAATTTTTTATGGTGTGCGATGTTAGTGCTATCGGTCTGTAATTTTTTGCCTCTGCCTTATTTCCTCCTTTATGGAGTGGTGCTATCTCTGCTGTTTTCAGTATGTCAGGGATAACGCCAGTATCTAGGCTTTGTCTCCACAGAATGTGAAGGGCCTGCGATAGTGTTTTTTTACAGTTCTTGATGAATATGGAGTTCCAATGAATCCGGGCCTGGTGCAGAGTGCATAGGCATACTGTTTATGGCTTCTTCAAAATCCAGTGGGGATAAGGTGACGTCTGATATATGATTTGATGTTGGTATCATATCCATGAAAAATTCATTTGGGTTATCAATCTTTAGTGTGTTTAGTGGCTCGCTGAAAACAGTCGTACTGCTTGCTCAGTAACTCGCTCATTTCTTTGTTGTCATCGGTGAAAGTTCCATCTCCCTTTCGCAGGGGCCCGATACTAGATGTGTTTTTTTTTCTTGATTTTGCAGTAGGAGAAAAAATATTTCGGATTTCTCTCTCTTTCACTGATGGCCTTTTGCTCTCTTTGCCTCTCCTGGGTTTTGTATGATTCTTGTAGCTTGAGTTCAATTGTTTCAATTTCTCTACCTAACCTTCTTCGCCGTTCTTGAGATAGGGTGCGACTCAAGTTGTTCCGCGATTCGTTTTCTTCGCCTATATAGGGAATGACGTCCCCGTTCCAATCTGCATCTCTTTCTCTCTTTTCTTAGGGGGTATGCGGTTTGAACATATTTCTAGTGCTACTGAAGCTTATTTTTTCTAGGCACTGGTTCAGGTTTGCATTTCCTAGCTGTTCTTCCTAGATTATTTCTGTGAAGTCCTGGTTTATTTGTTCCCAGTTTATCTGTTTGTTATTGAAGTTGAATTTGCTGAAATCTCCTCCACCGGGAATCTGGACTGGTTTTGAAGGTCTATTCCCCATTGCTTGTCAGAACTTCAATTAAGTTGTGATCTGAGTAACAGGTATTTGTAATCATTATGTTCCTGATCAATTCATCATTATTAGTGAAAATGAGGTCCAGCGTATTCTCCTTCCTAGTTGGTTCTACTATTTGCTGGTTTAAGGCAAACCTGTCGCACATCCGTAGCAGGTCATTTGCATATGCCTGTTCATTTAGGCTACTTCCTGGTATTCTTTCTGATATTACTGCATTAGCCAGATGCTTCCATTTCAGGTGCCGTAGGTTGAAGTCCCCAAGCAGGATGATGTTCGGGGCTGGATTTGTAAGGTCTTCCAAGCAGTGTTCTATTTTCATTAGTTGGTCTTTAAACTGCTGAGGGTTTGCCTCCGGTGACTTATATACAAGGACAATAACTACATTTAGGATCTCTATTTTGATTATCAGCACTTCCACCATATTATTTGAGGTGTTTAGCAGCTCAGTACAGATGAGTGTGTGTCTTGATGTAGAGGCTGACCCCACCCTGAAGCCTGGTGTTTCCTATCACATCTGAAAAGATTGTACTCTGAGATCCATATTTCACCATCAATGGTAGTCCTTTGTGTGGGTTTCTGTTAGGGCTGCAAACACTGCATTTGCCTCATGAAGGAGACCATCTATAAAATGAACTTTGTTGGCTTTGCGTGTTTTTATACCCTGGATGTTGGCAAATATAAATGATGTTATCGTGTTAGTGGAAGTGCTGGATGCTTTACTTGGTGTTAATATCTGAGGCTCTGGTAAGGAGGCCACTGTGTTTGCATCCTCTCTAGCATTTGACCGAGTTGGTGGTAGAGTCTGGTCATTTTTAGCCATTCTTCTCCTCCTCCTCTTGCTAAAAAATTATCCCGGTCGATGGAGTAGTGGCTGTTTTCATAGTGGCGGTCTGTCAGTTTTATTCGCCTGGTACCTCATATATGTCAGCATTGAAGCCCTCTTTCCTGTCTAAAGAGTTCTTGCAAATTTCTGGGTGAAATAATTCACAGCTTTTGGTACATTTACCTGTATTGAGGAGGTTTCTGCACTTTCTAGGGTGATCGTACTTACATGTTCCATTTGTTCTTCCCTGATTCCCCATGCTTACAGGTTGCCCATTTGTAATACCAACAGATTTTGGGGCCTTGTTTTGTTTGTTTCTCTTTGCCAGGGACCGCACTCTGCTGCGGCGTTCCCGACGCTATGCTCTGCTCAGGGGCCTGTGACACCACGCTCTACTCCGGGGTCTTTGACACCGCACTCTGCTCCGGTGCCATCGCCTCCCCGCTCTGCTCAGGTGTCCCCGACTCCGCGCTCTGTGCTGCATCTGGTTGTACCTTGGTGTCATGTACAATTTGTTTGAAGACATTAGAAATTGCTATGCAGGCATTTATTAGTGCTTGGGTGCTAACCAGTTAGCAACACCTTGCACGGGCTTCCTGTAGTTGTTACCATACAGGTCCTGGAAAACCCTGTCAGGGCTCGGTGGACCCATGCATGCGTCTTCAGAGTTCCAGCCTGCCTTATGCAGGGTTTGAAGGTGGCTGTATGCCCTTGTCTCATTATGACAGTCACCTGTTATGCCTGTCATGCTGCCTGTTGGGTCAACTGATACCTTTGATCCAGAGTCTTGCGAAACGTGTTCTCTGCTTGTACTCCAGTTTTATTCTGATGATGTTGCTGTTAGGGTACAGGCAGCATCCACATTGCATGTTAGGCTTAGGTTACTGCAATGCGCTAGGTTGGTTTCCCACCCGGCTGCCTCGCGGCTGCCCTGCATTGGTTTTAGGGACCCGGACTTGGGGGCGTTAGTCGCTTCGACTTTGACTCCTTCCGCGCTCCCTGGTCCTTTCCCTGTTATTCATCCTGCACCCTCCCCCCCATCCCCTGGTGTCCGGCTGCCAAACGTCTGAGGGTTTCGGATTCGGCACAGAGTTTAGTTGGTAATGAGACTGGCGGCTTCGGGAGCTGCCCCATTCGGGTCGGAGACGAAGGCATTTGAGCCGGTTCCTCCTGCCGAGGAACTGGTTCCCACCAGCAGGCCCCCTTCTTGTCTGCCTTTTCCCTAGACTCTTCCTTTTCTTTTGATGCTGTCCTCCAGCATCAAAAGCCGGTGTCACAGGCCCCGGAGCAGAGCATAGTGTTGGGGACGTGGCAGCAGAGTGCAGGTCCCTGGCAAAGGGAAAACAAACAAAACAAGGCCCCAAAATCTGTTGGTATTACAAATGGGCTACCAGTAAACATGGGATATCGGGAAGAACAAATGGAACATGTAAGTACGATCGCCCTAGAAAGTGCAGAAACCGCCTCAATACAGGTAAATGTACCAAAAGCCTCCTGCTGTCCTCCTTTGATGCTGTCCTAGAGGGTTTGGAGGACAGCTCTGCTCCGAGTCCAGACGGTCCCGGGCCCCTTTGGGTACCTTCGACTTCGTCTTTCCAGAGGTTTTCTACTTCTTGTATCTCCGCGAAAGAGGTTGGAAGGCTCTTCCCACCAAACACACCCCGAAACTACGACGTTGGTACAACGTTTGAACAAGTTTTATCACTTCCTAACCAGTTATAACAACCAATATAGCAAGTTGTAACAACGTTCTAATACGTCATAAAGACGTTAAGCCAAGACGTAACAACTTTATTACAAGTTGTAACAAGCGAAAAATAGAGACAGTTTCGGTTTGTGTTTCCAGGGATGCTTCACCTCCTGCGAGACCCGATTTCTGCCTCTGTGATGGATCCATTCTCTTTTGAGTTCAGTTCTTCTTCCCGGTTTTGGATGCGTTTGGAGATTCCAGAGTCTTCCTGGCTGGCAGGCTGCCCATTCATTTCAGGGGCATGGCATGGGTTCTGTCGGACCTGCACGCTTGATTGGCATGAAACTTCTACCGTTCTGCAGGTTTACCTGGGGGAGAGTTTGAGCACCTTAATGCGTGCTTGTTCGCCCCCGTGTTTTCTCAGGATGTTGGCCTTTTGCAGCTTCACATAGATTCCTTCTCTTTTGGCATTGTTGGTTGCGGAGGATTTGCACGCCCGTGGGCATTTGGCTTCAGTCTTACGTTTCTTTTCCCCTTCTCGAGCTGTCTTCTGTCTGGCTTGAGAAGGATGTAAAGGTGTTGAGTGCCAGGCCATTGTCTGGGGCGCTGACTTCGGTGGCTAGGGAGTCGGCTGCACTGTTGAAACTCTGTGCCTATCCTGAAGGAGGCGGTGTCTCTGTTCTTTGCTTCTCACCTCGCGTGCCGTCAGGCTGTGCTCGCCCTCACTTTGGAATTCGCTTGGGCCCTGGCTCTTAGGTTTTCGTATCCGTTTTGTCCGTTGCTGTTTGCAGAGGCTACGGTTTAGTGGTTTCTGCAAGCGACTTTGTACGGATGTTTGTACGGCTGCCCCGGCTTTTCCTTGTCTAGGGCTTTGGGGGTGCGGCTCGGCCCTGGGTCTTGACGTGAAGGTTCCCTGGGCTGGGGAGGGGTTGCCTGGGGCCCTCAGCCCCATTTGCCCCTCTTGGGTCTTTGTACCCTCGGTGAGAGGCTGGCAGTACCTCAGAGTGAGGTTGTTCCTTCCCCCTCTGTGTTCATGTTGGTTTCAGGGTATACCCCTCCCTGGGTTCGATTCTGTGTCCCTTCAGGTACGTTGGTCTCGTCGTTCCTGGGGGTGTGTTTTGCCTCCCTTTCCTTATCCTTTTCACGCTTACGTCGCGATACTGTTCCCCTCGTATAAGGGTCCCTGTGTGTCCCTTGATCAGGGGTATATTTTTGTCCAGATGTACCTCCGTGCGTTTGTGTCCACTTGTCGTGGTTCTTGTTAGTTCGTGCATCTCTTCGTACCTTCCAATATTATTGGAATGTCTTCTGACGTCCGATGTGGTTTCCCTCTGGTCCCTTGTCGGCCTAGTTAGTTCCCTTCCGTCCTCTTGTCTTCTTTCGCTTCGGTTTCGCCTTTTGTTTTTGCGTCGTCTCTACTTCCAGTTTCGACGTTCCTTGTCTTCCTTACGTACACCTTCCTGGTGTTTGTACGATATGTGTATACAATGTGTCTGTACGTTATGTGTATGTACAATATGTGTGTCCGGGTGGCGTGTACGAGCCACGCCACCCGGTAGTCGGGTGGCGAGGGTATGTGCGCCCTCCACTACACATTTTGTGGTTGGTCGTGTGCATTGCTTCCCGGCCGCTCCTTGGTCCGTATTCAGGGTTTTCGTTGCCTTTTTCCATTTTTTGTCCTCCTATGCTACACTTGACTGTAATTACCTAAGTGTAGTTACAGGATGAGAGCTACGCTCGTGGTATCCCGTCTTCCCAGCGCTCTTTGTCATATAACGCTTTGAAATTACTGACGGTTTTGGCCTCCACCACCTTCTTACCTAACTTGTTCCAACCGTCTACCACTCTGTTTACAAAAATGAATTTTCGTATATTTCTTCAGCAGCTTTGTTTCGTTAGTTTAAATCTATGACCTCTTGTTCTTGAAGTTCCGTGTCTCAGGAATTCTTCCCTATTAATTTTATTGATTCCTGTTACTATTTTGAAAGTAGTGATCATATCGCCTCTTTTTCTTCTATCTTCTAGTTTTTACATATTTAATGCCTCTAATCTCTCCTCGTAGCTCTTGTCCTTCAGTTCTGGGAGCCACTTAGTGGCATGTCGTTGCACCTTTTCCAGTTTGTTGATATGCTTCTTAAGATATGGGCACCATACAACTGCCTGCATATTCCAGCTTTCGTCTAACAAAAGTTGTGAACAATTTCTTTAGTATTTCTCCATCCATGTATTTAAAAGCAATTCTGAAGTCAGAAAGTGTAGCGTAGGCTCCTCGCACAATGTTCTTAATGTGGTCCTCAGGTGACAGAATTATTTCTATCTAGAATTACCCCTAGATCCCTTTCTTTGTCAGAAGTTCTTTAAAGATTTCTCACATAATTTATAGGTTGTGTGGGGGTCTATGTTCTCCAATTCCACATTCCATAACATGGCATTTATTCACATTAAATTCCATTTGCCAAGTGTTGCTCCATAAACCAGTCTCCGTGGTGTAGTGGTAAGACACTTGCCTGGCGTTCCGCGAGCGCTATGTCATGGGTTCGTATCCTGGCCGGGGAGGATTTACTGGGCACAATTCCTTAACTGTAGCCTCTGTTTAACGCAACAGTAAAATGTGTACTTGGATGAAAAAACGATTCTTCACGGCAGGGGATCGTATTCCAGGGACTTGCCCGAAACGCTACGCGTACTAGTGGCTGTATAAGAATGTAACAACTCTTGTATATATCTCAAAAAAAAAAAAAAAATATATATACTTATTTTGTCCAGGTCTTCTTGAAGAGCATGACAATCATCTAGGTTTCTTATCTTCCCTATTATCTTAGCATCATCAGCAAACATGTTCATATAATTCTGTATTCCCACTGGTAGATCGTTTATGTAGACAATGAACATTACCAGTGCAGGAACAAGTACCCTGTGGTACTCCACTCGTGACATTCCTCCAATCCGATCCCTTGCCTCTGATTACGGCCCTCATTTTTCTGTCATTTAGGACATTTTTCATTCATGTTAGAAGCTTACCTGTCACCCTTCCAATATGTTCGAGTTTCCAGAACAACCTCTTATGGGGAACTCTGGCGAAAGCCTTTTCTGTGGGGAGCCTCTACGGCTCCCTGGAGCTTATCGGGCTAATGTATGTTATATTAGACCAGGACATTAGCTAAGGAGTTCAGACCTACCAGGGACCAGTGCAGAACCTGGCCCCTTCAGAGAGGTTTCAGGGAGCAATGGCCCTGGAAAACCCCCCTTGTGGTTGGGGGTTTCCTTATCTGCCATCGACCGGGGTCAGGCACCCAGAAAGGTAGGTATAACAAAACAAACCCCACATGGTAAAAAACTAAAACAAAAAACCGAACAGAGAGGTAGAAACTCCCTACAATCCCAGGAAACAAGCAAACAAGCAAACATCACACTTTACTGCCGCGCCGATCGTCCGCACAGCCCTCCCCACCCTGAGAGGGGGAGGGGGGAGCCCCGGACCTACCGCGCCGGCTGCCAAGCTTCAGTTCGTAAGCTAATGTCAACCGGGATAGACGCTTCTCTGGCCTCAGTTTCCTAGGCGGTGTTTGCCTTGTGTGGCGTTCACTGCCGTGTGTTGTGTTGTGCGGTGGCCAGGAGTACTTCATCAGTGCCAGGGCTGTATGCACTTAGTGGCTGACTTCCCTAAGCGCCCTGTGAGTACTGCCCCTGCGTGACAGGGTTATCTTCCCTGGGGCGTTTGGGAACCATTCCCGTCGAGGTTCTTGCTGCTCGCCATTTGCCTCGCCTTTGGGGCCAGCTGGGGCTTGCGGCCCTTGTTTGGCCCTGGGTAGGGATTGGTATTGTGCTGGTTAGGGCGTCAAGGTTTTGTGTGACCTGCCACCTAAGCGGCGACCGGTTCCTGTTGCCTCTGGAGACGGTGTACTTTTGCGGGGTTTTTCTTTTATTTTTATTTTCAATTGCCTGGTGGGGTCTGCCCAGTGTGGCTATAGTTCCACTGGTAGTGTTTGGCGGCCCTCTGCTAGGCCCCGTGATTGTACATGTCGCAGGGGTTTTCAGTGCTATCCTCTACCCTCTTGTTATTTTTGGGTTTCTTAACTGGTTAGCAACACCTTGCCCGGGCTTCCCGTAGCAGTCAGCCTACGGGCCTTGGAAACCCCTGTCTGGGCTCGGTGGACCATTGAATGTGTCTTTCATCCGGGTTCCAACCCGTCTTGTACGGGAACGTTGGTTGCTGTGCCCTTGTCTCCGGGGTGACAGTCGCCACTTTTACCTCCATCATGCTGCCTGTTGGGTCACTGACACCTTGACCCGGAGTCTTGCGAGAGATTTTCTCTGCTTGTTCTCCAGTACTCTCCTGTGTTATTACTGTTCAGAGAACAGGCGGCATCCGTGTTGCAAGCTAGGTTAGGTTGCTGCAACATGCTAGGTTGGTTTCCCACTCGGATGCCCCGAGGCCGCCCTGTTTTGGTTAGGTGCTTGTTCGCCCCTTTCCCTCCCTGTTCCCGGCTCCGGACCGTCTGCGGGTTTCGGGGTCGGGGCGGGGTTTAGTTGGGGCCGAGACTTGGGCAGGTTTTCGGGGGCTGCCCCATTTGGGTTGGGGGACGGAGGTTTTCGAGCCTGTTCCTCCTGCCAAGGCTTCTGGGTCTTACCAGCGGCCCTTTCTTGCTGCCTTTCCCATGGACTCTAACTTTTCTTTAAGTGCAGAGGGCTTGGAGGACGGCTCTGCCCCAGGGCCTCTGTTGCTGGTTCCCAGGGCTATGGGGGATGCCTGCTTGCAGTTCTGGGGCGGTTTGCTCCTGCCTAGGTTTTTTGCTTTTGGGCGGAGTTTTTCATCCATCCAGTTTGCTTGCTTCCCACTTTTGCTGGCATGTTTTCGTATCTTTAGCGTTGGTCACAGCCCTCTGTTCTGGCGGCCATTTTCGTCTGCCGGTTTCCCGGCGCTGCGGTTTGTTTACATGCGCCTAGGTGTGCGAGCGAGCTTCTTGGCCGAGTTTTCACCTTTTTTCAGGGGTTTTATTCTCCTGTTGTCATTTCTTTGCTTTTCTTGTGTTTTCTACCCATTTCCTGTTCCTCTGGGAACGTTTGAGTGTTGATTTTACACCGGACTTCCCATTTTGTCTGCTTTGGGTTTGGGCTCGGTGTCCCTGTCTGTTATGCTTGCTCCCTACACCTCGTCCCTTGGTTTTTGGTCTGTTATGACCGTTTCCCTGAGGGTTCTGTCTGGGGGCTGTGCTTTGCCTTTCTGTGGTGTTTCTCTGCTGGCAAAATGTGGTGGTTTGGGCTCCCCCTGGTTCGATTCCGGGTTCCTTTGGGTTCTTTGGTTTTGTTCTGGAGGTTTCTTCCTCTTGGGCCCCCTTTGTGGGTTCATGGGGGCTTTGTTTCCTCGTGTGTGACCCGGTTTTGCCTTCTGGAGTTCCGGGGTCTTCCTGGCTTGCAGACTGATCCTTTTGGGTCTTGGCACATGTTGTGGTCGTGCTGGGACTTTGAGGTATTGTTGTCGAGGTGGGCCTTTCGAATGCAGTTTTGTGCCTTCTTTGCCTGGCCGGCGTGGTGCTCTCTGTCCACTGGTCGGCGGCTTGTAATTTTCTTTTCAAGTGTATGTGTGTGTGTGTGTGTGTACACATGTACATATGTACACTGTGTGTGTACTCACCTAATTGTGCTTGCGGGGGTTGAGCTCTGGCTCTTTCGTCCCGCCTCTCAACCGTCAATCAGCTGGTGTACAGATTCCTGAGCCTACTGGGCTCTTATCATATCTACATTTGAAACTGTGTATGGAGTCAGCCTCCACCACATCACTTCCTAGTGCATTCCATTTACTAACTACTCTGACACTGAAAAAGTTCTTTCTAATGTCTCTGTGGCTCATTTGGGTACTCAGCTTCCACCTGTGTCCCCTTGTTCGCGTCCCTCCAGTGTTGAATAGTTCATCCTTGTTTATCCCGGTCGATTCCCCTGAGGATTTTGTAGGTTGTGATCATGTCCCCCCTTACTCTTCTGTCTTCCAGTGTCGTAAGGTGCATTTCCCGCAGCCTTTCCTCATAACTCATGCCTCTTAGTTCTGGGACTAGTCTAGTAGCATACCTTTGGACTTTTTCCAGCTTCGTCTTGTGCTTGACAAGGTACGGGCTCCATGCATGGGGCCGCATACTCCAGGATTGGTCTTACATATGTTGTGTACAAGATTCTGAATGATTCCTTACACAGGTTCCTGAACGCCTGTTCTGATGTTAGCCAGCCTCGCATATGCCGCAGACATTATTCTCTTTATGTGGGCTTCAGGAGACAGGTTTGGTGTGATATCAACTCCTAGATCTTTCTCTCTGTCTGTTTCATTAAGTACTTCATCTCCTATTCTGTATCCTGTGTCTGGCCTCCTGTTTCCACTGCCTAGTTTCATTACTTTGCATTTACTCGGGTTGAACTTCAACAGCCATTTGTTGGACCATTCACTCAGTCTATCTAGGTCATCTTGTAGCCTCCTACTATCATCCTCTGTTTCAATCCTCCTCATAATTTTTGCATCGTCGGCAAACATTGAGAGGAACGAATCTATACCCTCTGGGAGATCATTTACATATACCAGAAACAGTATAGGTCCAAGGACTGACCCCTGCGGGACTCCACCATGTGTGTGTGCACATGTGTATGTGCATACGCACATGTGTGTAACATACCTTGTGTGTATGTGTATATACATGATATGTATATATGTGTATGTGTACTTTTTCTTTCGAAAGGGGCTCTGTTCCCTTCTCTGTTGACAGGGCGCTGGGGGAGCAGCTTGCTCTGTTGACTCTCGTATGGTCCTGCTGTTGGTGGGCGCTTTTGGTTGTCTTCCAACCTCTGGTGGCGGCAGTGGACGGCTTCTCCCCCTTTAGGGGGGTTCAGAGCTGGCGGGGTGGGCTTCTTCCCCTGCGCTTCATCTTCATGTCATCTTAGTGGGTGCGTTGGACATGGTCGATCCGCCCCATCCTTCTGGGGTTCCTGTCTGCTCTTTGCAGACATGGGCCTTTCGAATCTGCGGTTCTTCTGGATTACTTCAGTCTGCGCCCTGGTTTCTATGCCCTCCTCGGAGGACTGTTGTCTCCTGTCTAGCTTCTGTTGGGACCGGGTGCCTGGATGGTGGAAATGACCTCCAGGTCATTTCTTGGCACGCTCCTCTCCAGTTTTCCGGGACTGGCACAGTTGGTTGTGGGGCTTCAGGGTTGCCGCTTTTGTTGCCTTCCCTATTTTGTAATTGGCACTTGGTATATTTTTGCATTTTTACCAGATCTTGGTGCCCTGTCTGAGTCTGCTTGAGATTCAGTGTCTAGCCTACCTCGACGACTGGATGGTGTGGGCTCCCAGTCAGTCCGCTTGTCTGCTCGCCAGGGGTGTGGTTCTTTCCAGTTCGCTGGGTTTGGTTTCCTGGTGATCTGGAGGCCATTCCATCTGTTTCCGTCCCGGGTTCGAACCTAGGCCTTGTTTAGGGCTATTGGGCCACTCCTTGTCTTTCCCTCTAGAAGTGTTACTGTGGCTGTGGTCTCGCCTTCGGCTGTTCATGAGGGGGTCCCGGGTTGCTCAAGCAGTTGTGCCGGAGTCTGAACTTCGACAGTGCTGGTCTGCCCAGCGTGGTCGGGTTTGGCTTCAGCGTCAGTTTGGTTCCTTCAGAGACTCCCCTTCCGCCTCTTGCAATCGTCGGGTTCGTTCCTCCAGGGGATCTTGTGTTGGTGATGCGTCACCAGCTTCCTCTTTGGGGTTTTCGGGGTTCCGTGCCTTGGCACCTCCCCGAGCCTTCGCTTGATGTGTTCACGGATGGGTCATCTCTCGGCTGGGGCTTTGTGACCAGTGTTCACCAATTCGGTCGGGGATGGTGGAGTCTGTCCGTCCATCAGGCTCACAGCACGATTCGGGAGTTCGTGGCTGTCTGGTTTGTGCTTCGAAGGGTTTGAGTCACTCGGTACTCTACCATTTCAGCTCCATTCAGGCTGTTCTCTAGCGGTTCTTGCTGGAACCACAGGGTTTCTCTTAGGTGCTTGACCTTTGGGGTTGGTTCCTTAGAGTGGCTCGTTTGCTGGATTCTCGGGGTTTGGCTAACCGTGAGGTTCATGTCCGGGGTGTGTCCTGCAGTCCTGGCGGACAACTGTCTCGGTTCATTCCTCTGTTCGCTGATTGGCCAGTCGTTCGCCGACTCGTTCCCGCGGCTCCGCCTCTTTTGGCAGGTCGGATCGGTCCTGTACGTGACTGGTTCGGCCTTCTCCTCGGCTCTTCGCGTCTGGTATTTTGACGCGAGTATCACCATCTCTGTGGTGTTCAGGTGGCCTTGTTGATGGTCTCCCACCTGTGAGCTTCGTCTTGGCGACAGTATGATGTTCCTGGTGTTTCTATGCACTTTTTCTTGCTCTTTGTCTTCTCTTTCGCATCGGGTTGTCTTGTCCTTTCTTGGGTTTTCAGGACTACAGTTATTTGATGTTTCTTACTGTCGCCTCGTTTTGTGCGCTGCTGGCGGAGCCGCTCCAGCTTGCGTTCGGGGTGGACATCACATCTGCCCCGTTTTGTACGCTTTCTTGTGTTTTGTTTCACCTCCGGCCTGCTCATGCGTCACCTGAGCCGTCCTGGTCCTTGATCAGGGTGCCTTCTTATCTTCTCCTCAGTTTGTGACAGCCACTTCGGTTCAGGTTTCTGCTCTTTGGTACTGGTGGTAGATTTGTACGTGTGCAGCCTTTCTCCGTCCTGGCGACGATCGAGACGACTGCTTTCCGGAGGGGTTCTTGGGTTATTGATGCTTGATTGGTTTGGCCGGGGATATGTCCTGTGTTGTTCGGTTACGTTTTTTGCCGTTACCTGCGTACCGTGTCTGGGGATGCGCTTTGGTTTGATCCAGTTCTCCTCGTTCCCTGTTTCAGGGCTCGGGTCTCTCAGGTCGTCCACAGAGTTTTCAGTCTTCCAGCCTGCGGTCTGTCTTTGCGCCCGTGCTGTTCGGACGTTTGCAGCTTTTGCTGCTGTGTTGGTGACGTCTAGGGCTCATTGTGGGCGCAGGGATTTGAGGGTCGCACAGGTTCTTGGCCGCCCATTCTTTATGCGCGTCTGCTCCTGTGCGTTCTTCTTGCCTTGGGTCGCAGGTTGCAACCTGTTGTCTCGGCTTTGCGTTGCGGAGTTTGTGGTGGCCCCCTCCCGGGTTAGCCCTTTCTTTTCCTTCTCTTTGGGTATGAAGCTCCAGGGGATGCCGTAGGGGCTCCCCACAGAAAACCAGCATTGAACTGTAATGAAACGCCATTTTCTGGGTGAGCCCCGGAGGCTCCCTGGCAACCCTGTACTCACTCACTATGTACTCACTAGAAAGGAGACGAGAGAGATATCAAATAATATACACCTGGAAGATACTGGAGGGCCAAGTACCAAATCTACACAGTAAAATAACAACGTACTGGAGTGAACGATATGGAAGAAAATGCAGAATAGAACCAGTGAAGAGCAGAGGTGCCATAGGCACAATCAAAGGACACTGTATAAACATCAGAGGTCCACGGTTGTTCAACACCCTCATAGCAAGCATAAGAAATATTGCCGGAACAACCGTGGACATCTTCAAGAGGAAACTTGATTTATTCCTCCTAAGGAGTGCTGGACCAACTGGGCTGTGGTGGGTATGTGGGCCTGCGGGCCGCTCCAAGCAACAGCCTGGTGGACCAAACTCTCATAAGTCAAGCCTGGCCTCGGGCCGGGCTTGGGGAGTAGAAGAACTCCCAGAACCAGCAACCAGGTATCAACCAGGTATCATCCAACCCTCCCTCCCACCGGTCGGCGTTTTTTTTCGCGTTGGTTGAAGCTTAGCTTCCGAACTGAAGCTTGGCAGCCGGCGCGGTAGGTCCGGGGCTCCCCCCTCCCCCTCTCGGGGTGAGGAGGGCTGCGCGGACGATCGGAGCGGCAGTAAAGTGTGATGTTTGCTTGTTTGCTTGTTTCCTTGGGATTATCACAATAGCATATATTAAAAAATATTAAAATTAGTTTTATTAGAAAAAAATTTAAGTTAAAAAAAATAATTATACCTGTATATATATATATTTTTTTCCATTTTTTTTTTTATATTTTTTATCGGACGATTTGCATGAAGCTTATACACCTGACTGCACATAAGCATATCTGTCAGCCACAGATTTTAGAACCTTAGACTTTATTATTTTCAAAATTTAGAATTTTTTCTGGGGGGAGCCCCTACGGCTCCCCGGAGCTATCCACTGCTGATATGGATACCCTAAATATTTTGCATCAGTCGATGTGGGTGGAGTTCTAGGCCTACTGGGGACCACGAGCCAGAACCTGGTCCCCTCACAGAGGCACGGGGAGCAATGGCCCATAGAAATGCACATGTGATTTGGAGCATTCTATATCTGCCATCGACCGGGACAGGCACCCAGAAAGGTAAGCGCCACAAAACAAACCCCTATTCTAGTTAAACAACAAAAATCGACAAACGAGTGGACAGAACTCCCCCAGGAAAACGAACTAACAAGCATGACGTCACGCGAGCCTGCGCCAGCATGTCTGCGCAGCTCCCCCCTCCCCGGGAGGGGGAAGGGGGAGCCCCAGACCCCCGCACCGGCGATCCCCGCCCCAGTTCCTCGGCTGATGGGATCATGCACGGTCGTGTGGCTCCAGCTCCAGTCTTGTCTCAGTGCTGTGACTTGTTTACAGTGCTGCTCTTACGGTGGTCGTATGAGCAGGGAGTAGTATTCTCAGGTACTCGGGCTGCATGTGCTTAGGGTCACCTTCCCTGAGTGCCCTGTAAGTACCGCCCTTGGGGCTTGGGGTTGCCTTCCACAAGTCACCTTGGGTCTACCTCTGTTGGCTTTTCGCTGCTTGGCGTTTGGTCGCCCCGGGGGTTTGGGGGTTTCACTCCCTTGTTTACCTTGGGGTAAGTGGTAGTTATCGCACTGGTGGGGCGCAGGGTACTGCGTAGCTAGTTTTCACCTATGACAGCGGCCGGCTCTGTTCCCTCTGGGTACGTTGTCCACTTGTGTGGTTTTTCTTTTATTTTTGTTTTTGCCTGGTAGGGGGGGTCTTCCTTGTGTTTTCCCCCCCCCTTATATTAGGTTCGTTTGTGTGGTGGCACCCCCTGCTTTGCCCTCGCGAGTGGACACGTCCCGTGGGTTCAGCTTTAGCAGTTTGCTTGGTAGTTTGGGGCACCGGTTAGCAGTACTCTGCCTGGGATAACCCTTAGCAGACCCAGTCTAGGGGCCCTGGGAAACCCCCCGGGGGCTCTCGGGTCCGATAGTGGAGACCCTTGCGTCCCCTCTCGCTTTGGGCGAGTTGAGGGTTGCTCTGTCCCTTTGTCTCAGGGTGACTCTCCTTGTTTTTGCCTCCGTTATGCTGCCTGTTGGGTCGGTGACACATTCGACCCTAAGTCCTGCGAGCTTTGTTGCTTGTTCGTGACTCCATTCACCCAGTCTGCTGATGAATTCCCATAGGTGCAGGCAGCTCGCTCGTTGCAGGGTAGGATGTTGCAACGCGCTCTAGTTTGTCGCTTCCCCGGACGCCCCGATGCTGCCCCGCTTGTGTAGGGACCCAGACTTGGGTGGTTTTGGTCGCTTCGGCCTTGGTTCCTTCCACGCCCTTGTTTTTCCCCCTCCTGCTTCCGGCCCCTTCACATCTGCAGGCTTCAGGGTCGGGGCGGGGTTAGAGGTTCTGAGACTTGGGCAGTTTCGGGGGTTGCCCCGTCCGGGGTAGCTGCGGAGGCATTCGAGTCTGTTCCTCCTGCCGATGCTCCGGGGATTTTGACCAGTGGGCCCCCTTCTCTTTCAGCTCTCTCGGCTGCCCCGGCTTTTTCTTGTGAGGCCGGGGCTTTGGAGGTCGACTCGGCCCCGGGGCCTGGTGCAGAGGCTCCTGGGGTTGGGGAGGAGCGGCCTTGGGGGCCTTGGGCTCCATTGCGCCCCGCCTGGATTTCCGTCCTTCTGAGCGGGGCTTACTGTTACGAGGAGTTGGGTTTTCTTTTCCCCCTCTGCGTACGATTTGTGCTTGGGTTCTGCTCCTCCCCGGGTTCGGTTCTGTGTCCCTGTGGTTTCTTCGGTTCCGTCTTCAGGAGGTTTTCGGCTAACCGCATCTCTTCGCCTGCGATGCGGTTGGCCTTTGCGGCTTCCTCCTGCGTGTCCCGGAGTTTGCCTCCATCCTGGTTCCTTCTGTTCTGGACAGGTTGGGCTCCTTGTAGCCATTTGGGCTCCTTGTAGCAGTTTGGGCTCCTTGTAGCAGTTTGGGCTCCTTTGTGGCCGTTTGGGCTCCTTTGTGGCCGTTTGGGCTCCTTTGTGGCCGTTTGGGCTCCTTTGTGACCGTTTGGGCTCCTTGTAGCCGTTGTGGGCTCCTTTGTGGCCGTTTGGGCTCCTTGTAGCAGTTTGGGCTCCTTGTAGCCGTTTTGGGCTCCTTTGTGGCCGTTTGGGCTCCTTTGTGACCGTTTGGGCTCCTTGTAGCCGGTTGGGCTACTTCTCGCTTTATTGGGCTACTTCTCGCCTTGTTGGGCTCCTTCGCGTCTTGTTGGGCTACTTCTCGTTTTATTGGGCTACTTCTCGCCTGGTTGGGCTACTTTCTTTCGCGTCCTGCGCATGCGCCGTGGGAGTTTGTTTTGGTTCCGGGCGGTGTGCACACGTGTTCTGCTCCAATTCTCTCGGGGGGCTTCGCCTCTCGCTCTTTTCTTATTCCCATCCGTGCCCCGTTGCTTTGGGGGTGTTTTGGGGTGCCGCTGTGTGGAATTCATGAGGTTTTTTCCCTGCGTTCTAGGGTGGGGAGCCTCTTTCGCTGCTCCCCTCCTCTTCTCCAGCATGGGCGCACTGGCCTCCTCTGGCGGATACGGACTCGAACGCTTGCGTCATGGCCCTTCAGGGCCTATGTTCTGCAGGTGAGTTGGTGCTGTTTTGGCATCTCCTTCCTGACGCTGTTTTTGTTTTTGGGAATAAGAATGGGTGTACATACGTACTTAAGAACGTGGACCGTATCACCCGAGGTGCCTACTACAGGGCTATTAGCCCATACTGGGCAGCTCTTGTTCTCTCCACCTGATTTGGAATCGGGATTCACGTATGATATGTGGATGTTGAGTCACTGCTCACCAATGTGCCATTGAATGAGATAATTGCAGTGATGACGGGCAAGGTTTATCAGGTTTCAGTACACGCCTTGACATCTCAGAAAGCACACTTGGGCATACTCGGCAAAACACATTAGGCCCAATAAAGTTGTAACATGAACTTTGGAGAGCAAATTTTCCAGCGTCTTTCCCAAGTGAAGAACACAAGAGTTACAGAAAATTCATGCTAGAACCATATGCAGTGTACTGTATAACCCTTTTGGCCATATACAGTAACACATGCATATACATAGAGTATGTATTTATGTCTTAATATATGTTATTTATGTATATGCATACTTTAATAGCGAACAAGACATGAAAGAACATACCGTGTTCCTCGGTTCACGGGTGTCTGCGGGTGGCCTCTTGTCCTGTCCGAGGCGGTTCCTGCCTGTACTCCTCCTGCCCCTCTCCTATGCTTGTCTAACCTTGCTTGAGTTCGGGGCCCCGCCTCCACCTTGTTCCGCAGTGCAACCGTTTGGTGGTACGTTTTCCTGTGTCGGAGGTTTTGTGTTCGCCTCCTTGTGCTTGCAGGTTGGTTCTGGCTTGGTTTCCGCCTCTCCCCTGTCATTTGCCTGTCGGGCGGATTCTGTGCTTCTTGAGCACTCTCATCTCTGCTCTTGGGGCTGTGTATGGGGTCATACACAGCCCCATACACCTATGACTATGACCTATGGTCGTAGTCATAGGTTTCTTTGTCTGCGGCCGTTCTCCCTTTTTCTGGCGGTTGATAATTCTTGGGTTATTGTCTCGACTTCGTGTTGAGGAGTGATTCACCGACCGCCTCCCGGGTATGTCCCTTTGTTTTTTTAGGTAGTCTTTGGTGAGGTAGCTCCGGGGAGCCGTACGGGCTCCCCCCAGAAAACCAGCGTTGAACGTAATGAAACGCCATTTTCTGGGTGAGTCCCGGAGGCTCCCCGGCACCCTCCCGCACTCCGGTCGGCGGGACTATCCTGGTGTTTGGTGCTCGGGTGCGCCTCTGTCCATGTTCAGTTCCCTGCTTTTGGACTACCCTGGTGTTCCGTTTTGGTACAGAGTTCCTACATTTTTTCTTTGTGCCTTCCTGCAGGCTTCAGTGTTGCACTGTCTGTGGGGGTTGTGGACTTTCGTCCACCGCTCCTGCCTTACTGTTTCCTTTTCTTGGAACAGGTAGCTGGGTTCTGGTCCTAGCTCCGGTTTCTCTTTGTTCCTTTTTGGGAACAGGTGTGTTTCCTTTCCTGCGGTTCACATCTTGCGTAGTTCTCCTCATAGATGCCTCAGGGATGCGTGCTTCATTCTTCCCTGCAGGAGCTGGTTATGTTGCTTCTTTGGGTTGCGGGGTCGCTGTTTTTCGATTCGCGCTTTGTGCTTTCGTTCGGGGTGCTCGTTTTCCCCTTTGGCCTCTGCCTGGGCCCCTGGCTCCTTGGTGTTTGGCCTTGGACCTTCAGGGGTCCTGGGGGGAGGTATCTCCCGGACGGGGCCTTTCTGCTCGCCTGGGTTGGTTCTTTTCGGCTCGCTGGGGTTGGGTTCCTTGTTTCCCTGGCGGCTGTTCCTTTTAGTTTTCGCCTGCCTTGGCAAGACCTGCTGCTTTCCTCGGTTCCAGTCAGGTGGGTCTTCCCGCTGCTCTGCCTCTTTTTTGCAAATCCGTCCTGCTCTGTTCAGGGCTGGTTTGTTCTTCCCCTCGAGTCTTCGTGTCTGGGGTTTTTGTCTCTCGTTCCTTGTCGCTTGTGTCGGCAATGGTGGGTTTGTTGTTGGTCTCCCACCTGTGTGTTTCCTCTCAGGGACGGTGTGTGGATTTCCTGGCAGTCTTCCCGGTTCTATCGCTGCGAAGGGTCCTTCGGTCTCTGATAGGGTTGGCTTGTCTTCCCTTCGGGGTTGTTCCGGGACCGTCGTCTGGGACCGTGTACGGTCGCCTCGTATTGGGTGGTGCTGGCGGAGCCGCCTCCAGTTTGCGTTCGGTGTTGCGGTTCCTTCTGCTCAGTTCTGCTTGCTGTCTTGGGCGTTGTTTCACCTCCGGCCTGCTCTTGAGTTCTGGTACCGTCCTGGTCATTGGCCTTGGTGGTCTATTTTCTTCTCCTCGTTTTGGTCTTTGGGTTGCTGCTTGGTTGGTCATGCCGGGGGGGTGTTCGGTTGCGTTTTTTTCGTTGTTCTCTACGCATCTTGGCCTCTGGGGTTGTGGACGCGTTTTGGTTGTTCGCGTTCCCCCTCTTCCGTCGTTCCTATTCGGGGGTTCGGGTCTGCAGGGTCTTTGTTTCGTCTGTGGTCTTGGTTTTTTAAGTTAGGGCGCGTGGAGTCCGCCTCCCGGATCCTTCCCTATTTTCCTTATCTGTGGGTAGTTAGCTCCGGGGAGCCGACGGAGCCCCCCCCCCCCAGAAAACTAGTGTTGAATGTAATGAAACGCCATTTTTTTGGGAGAGTCCCGGAGGCTCTCCGGCATCCTTCCCTCCCTCTGGTCGGCGGTGTTTTTCGCGTATTTTGACATACAGCCCAAGAACTGCCAGTTGGATCGCTGGCGCGGAGGGTCTGGAGCTCCCCCTTCCCCCTCCCGGGGAAGGGGGGGGGGTTGCGCAGACGATGGCACGGCGACGTGATGACGTCATGCTAGTTTGATAATTTTGTTTCGGAAGTTCTGTCCACTCTTTCGGCTGTCCACTCGTTCGGCTTTTAGTAGCAATATTTTCACCAGAATAGGAGTTTGTTTTGGGGCGCCTACCTTTCTGGGTGCCTGTCCCGGTCGATGGCAGACATAGAATGCTTCCAACCACAAGGGGGTTTCTATAAGCCATTGCTCCTCGTGCCTCTTTGAGGGGGCCAGGTTCTGGCTCGTGGTCCCCGGTAGGCAAGAACTCTAAGCACTTTGACTGATACCAGAAAGTTATACATATCCATTCAGCCTGGATAGCTCCGGGGAGCCTCTGGGACTCGCCCGGAAAATGGCGTTGCATTACATTCAACGCTGGTTTTTTGGTCTCTGGCCCTCTCGCAATTTTTGTTGAACCAAATCCTGTTTACTAGTTCTGCATCACTGCTTTGGTATAAATTTGTTTGTACCTTTATCATGCATTTCACAAAACTTGACATATTGCACATTTACGACCTCTCATCTCATTTACTTCCTTGCCTGACAACAAATACTGTACTTTGCAGTACTGTAAAGTTCTGCAAAGAACTCTCTAAGTTCCGCGTAAATGTCCTCTCCAAAAATCAAGTGTTTCAACTGCTTCATTTTCCTCATTCTCTTCTACATTATAACGCATGGCATGAGTTTTCATGGATGTAAACAGCTGCCACCTTGTATGGACCAGTGGGTCTCCTGCAGTTTTCATGGATGTAAACAGCTGCCACCTTGTATGGACCAGTGGGTCTCCTGCAGTTTTCATGGATGTAAACAGCTGCCACCTTGTATGGACCAGTGGGTCTCCTGCAGTTTTCATGGATGTAAACAGCTGCCACCTTGTATGGACCAGTGGGTCTCCTGCAGTTTTCATGGATGTAAACAGCTGCCACCTTGTATGGACCAGTGGGTCTCCTGCAGTTTTCATGGATGTAAACAGCTGCCACCTTGTATGGACCAGTGGGTCTCCTGCAGTTTTCATGGATGTAAACAGCTGCCACCTTGTATGGATCAGTGGTTCTCCTGCAGTTTTCATGGATGTAAACAGCTGCCACCTTGTATGGACCAGTGGGTCTCCTGCAGTTTTCGTCGATATAAACAGCTGCCACCTTGTATGGAATAATGGGTCTCCTGCATTTTTCGTGGATGTAAGCAGCTGCTGCCTTGTATGGACCAGTGGGTCTCTTGCAGTTTCCATTATTCATATATTTTTAAGGATGAGGAATGTCTTGCATATTATTTGTTTACACTTTGAATTTCCTTTAATTTTAGGGAACCTGGAGAGACAAGCAAATCCTTCACTGAAGAGGACTCCACTTGCACCCAGGAGTCTCCAGCTTGATGAAAACACTCCCGCGGTGAAAGTAAATGTGAATTTACACTCAGAAATTCAAAATTTGAGTAAGTATGGACTGTGTAATTGAACATTACTTGTGTATCTATAAAATTTTCACAATTTATTAGTACTGTATTAAAAATAAAAGTACGTTATTAAATCGATCTTTAATTTCTTGCAGATTTAAAAATGGATTTGATTTTAAATCAATTGAAGAATCAAAGCTTAGATATATTGAATCTGCAAAATATAGTTGAAAGACTGAATATGAATAGCAAGTTTAAAAAGAAAGAGGATACTCTATTAATACAAGACTTTCTACCACAACCTCTCAGTACTCCTCTGGAGTTAGAGAACTTCTGCAGTAAATTACGATCTGATAATGCATTTAGAAAATCTTTGGTAAGTGTTGTGTATAAACTAGTACGGGGTTCCTAAGACAGTTGGCTTTGTTCTTGATGCACAATTGGAGGGATCTTAGTGAGATAGTTGGTTTAGTTTAATAGTTGGTCACATTTCCATTCACCTAATGTGTCTGTTCCAGCAGTAAATAGGTACATGAGTTAGGCAACTGTTGTGGAATTGTATTGTGGGGAAGGTCGGTAGTTTGACCTTGGGAAGACCTTGATACAAGCTTCAAAAGTATATATACATGGGTTTCCTGTCCCCTGACAAAATGAACTAAAAAAGAAGTATGTGAATGATAAATTTGTTCAAAAAACGAGCGTTGAATGTAATGAAACGCCATTTTCTGGGTGAGCCCCGGAGGCTCCCTGGAGCTTATCGGGCTAATGTATGTTATATTAGACCGGGACATTAGCTAAGGAGTTCAGACCTACCAGGGACCAGCGCCAGAACCTGGCCCCTTCAGAGAGGTTTCAGGGAGCAGTGGCCCTGGAAAACCCCTTGTGGTTGGGGTTTTCCTTATCTGCCATCGACCGGGGTCAGGCACCCAGAAAGGTAGGCATGACAAAACAAACCCCACATGGTAAAAACTAAAACAAAAAACCAAACATAGAGGTAGAAACTCCCTACAATCACAAGGAAGCAAGGAAACAAGCAAACATCACACTTTACTGCCGCGTCGATCATCCGCGCAGCCCTCCCCGCCCCGGGAGGGGGAGGGGGGAGCCCCGGAAATACCGCGCCGGCTGCCAAGCTCCAGTTTGGAAGCTAAGCTTCAACCAACGCGAAAAAACCGCCAACCGGTGGGAGGGAGGGTTGCCAGGGCGCCTCCGCGGCTCACCCAGAAAATGGCATTTCATTACATTCAACGCTGGTTTTCTGTGGGGAGCCCCTACGACTCCCTGGAGCTTCATACCCAAAGAGAAGGAAAAGAAAGGGCTAACCCGGGAGGCGGCCGCCACAAACTCTGCAACGCAAAGCCAAGACAACCGGTCGCAAACCTGCGACCCAAGGCAACAAGAACGCCCAAGAACAGATGCACATAAGGATGGGCAGCCAAAAACCTGTGCGACCCACAAATCCCTGCGCCCGAAATGAGCCCGAGACGTCACCAACACAGCAGCAAAAGCTGCAAACGTCTGAACAGCACGGGCGCAAAGACAGACCGCAGGCTGGAGGAATGAAAACACTGCGGACGACCTGGGAGACCCGAGCCCTGAAAACAGGGAACGAAGAAACCGGATCAACCACAGCGCATCCCCAGACACGATACGCCGGCAACAGCAAAAAGCACAACACAGGATGCACCCCCCGGCCAAACCAATCAAGTACCAATACCCCAAGAACCCCTCCGGAAAGCAGCCGTCCCGACCGGCGCCAGGACAGAGAAAGGCTGCACACCTATAAAGCTACCACCAGTACCAAAGAGCAGGAAACTGAACCGAAGGGGCTACCACAAACTGAGGGGAAGATTTGAAGGCACCCTGAACAAGGACCAGGATGGCTCAGGCGACGCATGAGCAGGCCGGAGGGGAAACAAAACACGAGAAAACGTAAGAAACGTCATACTGTCTCCAAGACGAAGCTCCCAGGTGGGACACCGTCAACAAAGCCACCTGAACACCATAGAGATGGTGATACCCGCGTCAAAATACCAGACGCGAAGAGCCAAGGAGAAGGCCGAACCAGTCACGGACAGGACCGATTCGGCCTGCTGAAAGAGGCGAAGCCTCAGGAAAAACGCCCCGGGTACGGACACCTATCAAGCAGCGTCTGAAAAGAAGGCCGGGCCGGCCACCATGGAACTATAAGGACTGTTCTCGTGGGAATGGGCTGCAACCGATCCAGAATCCGAAGCAACAGCTGGACCGGGAGAAGAGGAACAGGTACCCCCCACCTCGACCAGTCCTGCCGAAAGCATCCACCGTGAAGTCCTCGCAGGTGGGAAAGGGCGCCACAAAATGGGCGACGCCTAGACCACGCTGACCCGAAGACGTCCATGGCCAGGAGTCCATACGCCCGACAGAGCCAACAAAACGAATTGGCGATGACTGGCCAACTCACGAAGAGGAATGAACCGAGACAGCTGTCCGCCAGGACGCAGGACACAACCCGGACACGAACCTCACGGTTAGCCAAACCCCTGTGGTTCCGGCAAGAACCACCAGAGAACAGTCCAAACAGAGCTGAATGGTAGAGTACCTAGCAACCCAAACCCTCCGAAGCGCAAACCAGACAGCCATGAACACCCGAACCGTGCTGTGAGCCCGACGGACAGACTCCATCAACCTCGGCCGACCTGGTGAGCACCAGTCACAAAGCCCCAGCCGAGAGACGACCCATCCGTGAACACATCGAGCGAAGGCTCGGGGAGGTGCCAAGGCACGGAACCCCAAAAACCCCAAAGAGGAAGCTGGTGACGCAGCACCAACACGAAGATCCCCGGAGGAACCCAATGAATGCAAGAGGCGGAAGGGGAGTCTCCGCAGGAACCAACAGACGCCGTAGCCAAACCCGACTCCGCGGGCAGACAAGCACGCCAAAGTGCAGACTCCCGCACAACCGGCCAAGCAACCGCTGAGCAACCCGGGACACCCTCCTGAACAGCCAAAGGCGGGACCACAGCCGCAGTAACACTTCTGGAGGGAAGACAATGAGGGGCCCAAGAGCCTTAAACAAGGCCCAGGTCCGCACCCGGGACGGAAACAGATGGAAAAACCTCCAGATCACCAGGAAACCAAACCCGGCGATCTGGAAAGAACCATCCCCTGGCGAGCAGACAAGCGGACTGACTGGGAGCCCACACCAGCCAGTCGTTGAGGTAGGCCAGACACCGAATCTCAGACTCAGACAGGGCACTAAGATCCGGTAAAGATGCAAAAAAGTGTACGAAGTGCCCATTACAAAATAGGGAAGGCAATAAAAACAGCAAACCTGAAGTCCCACCACCAACCGTGCTAGCCCCAAAAAAACTGGAGAGGAACGTGCCAAGAAGTGACCTGGAGGTCCAGGGCCACCATCCACGCACCCGGCCCCAACAGAATCCGAACAGGAGACAACCGTCCTCCGAGGAGGGCATAGGATCCAGGGCGCAGACTGAAGAAGTCCAGAAGAACTGCAGACGGGAAAAGCTCATGACTGCAAAGAGCAGACGGGAAGCCCAGAAGGATGGGGCAGATCGACCACGCCCCACGCACCCACGAAGAGGAAATGACGAAACGCAGGGGAAGAAGCCCACCCCGCCAGCTCTGAACCCCCCCCAAGGGGGAGAAGCCGTCCTCCGACGCCAGCAGAGGCCGGAAGACAACTCAAAGCGCCCACCAACAGCGGGACCAAGCGAGAGGCAACAGAGCAAGCTGTTCCCCCAGCGCCCAGTCTACAGAGAAGGGAACAGAACCCCTTCAGAAAGAAAAAGTACACTACCCAAGTCATGAGGAGAGACTACGGGAATTAAACCACACTTCGCTGGAAGATGAAGTGAGGGGAGACCTGATCACCACATTCAAGATACCCAAGGGAATCGACAGGGTTGATAAGGACAGGCCATGTAACACAAGGGGCACACGCACTAGGGGACACAGGTGGAAACTTGAGTACCCAAAAGAGCCACAGATATTTTTTTTTTTTTTTTTTTTTTTTTAGTGTCAGAATGGTAACGGGAAAGCACTAGGAAGTAATGTGGTGACTCCACACACAAGTAACGAGGCTGACCCCCATACAATGTCACATGTAGACATGATAGAGCCCAATAGGCACAGGAACCTAAACACCTGTTGATAGACGGTTGAGAGGCGGGACCAAAGAGCCAGAGCTCAACCCCTGCAAGCACAACTAGGTGAGGACATATATTGTAAAAGTACAAGTTGCCGACTAGTGGGCAGAGAGCACTACGCCGGCCAGGCAAAGAAGGCACAAAACTGCATCAAAAGGCCCACCTCGACAGCAAAACCGCAAAGTCCCAGCACAACCACAACATGTGCCAAGACCCAAAAAGATCAGTCTGCAAGCCAGGAAGACCCCGGAACCCCAGAAGGCAGAACCGGGTCACACGAGGAAACAAAGTCCCCTGAACTCACAAAAGGGGGCCCAAGAGGAAGAAACCTCCAGAACGAAACCAAGGAACCCAAAGGAACCCAGAATCGAACCAGGGGGAGCCCAAACCACCACATTTGCCGGCGGAGAACACCACTGAAAGGCAAAGTACAGCCCCCAGCAGAACCCCCTGGGAAAACGGTCCCAACAGACCGAAAACCGAGGGACAAGGTGTGGGAGCAAGCATACCAGGGGCACTGAGCCTAAACCCAAAGGCTCAGACCCAAAATCAACACCCCAAACGTTCCCAGAGGAACAGGCAACGGCAAGAAAACACCAGAAAAACAAAGAAACGACAACAGGAGAACAAAAACCCTGAAAAAAATTGAAAACTCACCCGAGATGCTCGCTCGCACACCCAGACGCATGTAAACAAACAGCAACGCCGCCCTGGTGGCCACGCCGTGAAACCGTCAGACGAAAATGGCCGCCAGCAGGGGCTGTGACTGACGCTAAATACACAAAAACGCCAGCAAATGTGGGAAGCTAGCAGACTGGATGGGCGAAAAACGTCGCCCAACAGCAGAAAAAAACCCGGCAGGGGCAAAACCGTCCCAGAACTGCTAGCAGGCAACCCCCACAGCCCCGGGAACCAACAACAGAGGCCCAGGGGCAGAGCCGTCCTCCAAGCCCTCCACCCGTAAAGAAAAGCAAGAGTCCATGGGAAAGGCAACAAGAAAGGGCCGCTGGTAAGACCCAGAAGCCTTGGCAGGAGGCACAGGTTCAAACCTCCGTCCCCAACCCGAACGGGGCAGCCCCCGAAAACCGCCCGAGTCTCTGCCGCAACTAAACCCCGCCCCGACCCCGAAACCCGCAGACGGTCCGGAGCCGGGAACATGGAGGGAAAGGGGCGAGCAGCACCTAACCAAACGGGGCGGCCACGGGGCATTCGAGTGGGAAACCAACCTAGCATGTTGCAGCAACCTAACCTAGCTTGCAACACGGATGCCGCCTGTACTCTGAACAGTAATAACATCAGGAGAGTACTGGAGAACAAGCAGAGAATCTCTTGCAAGACTCCGGGTCAAGGTGTCAGTGCAACCCGTTCTCGCAAATTTAATAAGTCAATATTGACTTATTAGTTGCGTGCATAGGTGACATACTAAACATAATAGTTTCCCTTGAAAAGCTTCATAGAAAACACCGACCTTACCTAACCTACTTAGTATGTTAAAATAAGCATCTTATAGCTTCGTAATTACAATTGTTACTTAACCTATTATAGGTATAGGTTAGGTAATAATTGTAATTACGAAGCAATAAGATGCTTATCTTAACATACTAAGTAGGTTAGGTAAGGTCGGTGTTTTCTATGAAGCTTTTCAAGGGAAACTATTATGTTAAGTATGTCACCTATGCACATATTTAATAAGTCAATATTGACTTATTAAATTTGCGAGAACGGGTTGGTCAGTGACCCAACAGGCAGCATGACGGAGGTAAAAATGGCGACTGTCACCCGGAGACAAGGGAACAGCAACCAACGATCCCGTACAAGACGGGTTGGAACCCTGAAGACACATTCAATGGTCCCCCGAGCCCAGACAGGGGTTTCCAGGGCCCGTAGGGTAACAACTACGGGAAGCCCGGGCAAGGTGTTGCTAACCGGTTAAGAAACCCAAACATAACAATAGGGTAGATTAGAGCACTGAAAACCCCTGAGACGTGTACAATCACGGAGGCCTAGCAGAGGGCCGCCAAACACTACCAGTGGAACTATAACCACCTTAGTCAGACCCCCACCAGGCATGAAAAATTAAAAACAAAAGAAAAACCCTGCAAAAGTACACCGTCTCTAGAGGCAACAGAAACCGGCCGCCGCTTAGGTGGCAGGCTGAGCAACACCTTGACGCCCTAACCAGCACAATACCAATCCCTACCCAGGGCCAAACAAGGGCCCCAAGCCCCAGCTGGCCCCAAGGGGGAAGCAAATGACGAGCAGCAAGAACCTCTACAGGAATGGTTCCCGAACACCCCAGGGAAGATAACCCTGTTACGCAAGGGCGGTACTCACAGGGCGCTTAGGGAAGTCAGCCACTAAGCACATGCAGCCCCGGCACTGATGAAGTACTCCTGGCCACCGCACAACACAACACATGACAGTGAACGCCACACAAGGCAAACACCGCCTAGGAAACTGAGGCCAGAGAAGCGTCAATCCCGGTAGACATTAGCGAATGAACTGGAGCTTGGCAGCCGGCGCGGTAGGTCCGGGGCTACCCCCTCCCCCTCCCAGGGCGGGGAGGGCTGCGCGGATGATCGGCGCGGCAGTAAAGTGTGATGTTTGCTTGTTTGCTTGTTTCCTTGTGATTGTAGGGAGTTTCTACCTCTATGTTCGGTTTTTGTTTTAGTTTTTACCATGTTTGGTTTGTTTTGTTATGCCTACCTTTCTGGGTGCCTAACCCCGGTCGATAGCAGATAAGGAAAACCCCAACCACAAGGGGTTTTCCAGGGCCATAGCTCCCTGAAACCTCTCTGAAGGGGCCAGGTTCTGGCGCTGGTCCCTGGTAGGTCTGAACTCCTTAGCTAATGTCCCGATCTAATATAACATACATTAGCCCGATAAGCTCCAGGGAGCCGTAGGGGCTCCCCACAGAAAATACTATTATTGCCTTTTGCTTTGATGTCCATAGGGAATGGAAAGGATGGGGGAGGTAGAGGGATGGGGAGATGAAATTCAGGAAGAGGATGTGGGTGTAGAGAGAGAGGAGGTTTGAAAGTTCGGTGGCCTGTCCACCATGGGTTGACATTTTTGTATGTGTTGTTTGTTTGCGTGTGTGTTATGTTGGGTTGTCAGTACATTGGCTGGGGGGGCTAGTGTTTGTGACCTTGTTGGTGTCCTAAAGCACTAGAGCCGATGGAGTTGGCTGAAGGAGGCTAATCTTAGAAACATCAGGGTAGTTACACTTCTGACGCCACCACAAATGGTTTTTTGGTTTTATATTTTTTTGTAGGTGTTTTATTTATGTATATATATTTTTTTTTTTTTTTTTTTTTTTTTTTTTTTTTTTATTTATTATTATTATTTATTTATTTTTTTTTTTTTTTATTTATTATTTATTTATTTTTTTTTTCTTTCTTTCTTTATTCTTCATTTGGTGTAGATTGGGTCCGGGATGGGCCATTCATCTGGATCGTCTGGCAGACCGCTTAGTATCTGAGGGCTTGGGAAGGCCTCATCATGGATATGTCTGATCACTTTTTGTTGGAGAGTGATTCTTCTGGTTCTGTGTGGTGGTTCATGGATCTCGTAGTCGCTGGTGGTGTTTTCTGCTACGAAGGGATCTTCTGGGTCTGGGACATACATGTTCTTCATACGGTACAGCTGTCTTCTGGCCAGGTAGCTGAGCCTAATGTTCATTGGCTTTATTGCCTTTACTGCGTTTTCTGGGGGGAGCCCCTAAGGCTCCCCGGAGCTGTCCAGGCTGAATAGATATGTATAACTTTCTGGCATCAGTCAAGGTGCATGGAGTTCTTGCCTACCGGGGACCACGAGCCAGAACCTGGCCCCCCTCAGAGAGGCACAAGTAGCAATGGCCTATAGAAACCCCCTATGGTTGAGAGCATTCTATGTCTGCCATCGACCAGGACAGGCACCCCAGAAAGGTAGGCACCCCAAAACAAACCCCTATTCTGGCAAAAAGAGTGCTACTTAAAGCTGAACTAGTGGATAGAACTCGTCCAAACAAAAATACCAAACTAGCATGACGTCATCACGTCACTGCTCTGCCGTCTGCGCAACCCCCCCCCCCCCCCTCCACGGGAAGGGGAAGGGGGTGCTCCAGAGCCCCTGTGCCGGCTATTCAACTGGCAGTTCTTGGCTGATGGGTTTTCTGGCCAGTCGGGTGCCTCTGGCTCCACTTTTGTTTCAGTTCTGTGCCTTGTGGTGTGGGCTGTCTCTACAGGTGGTGTGTGAGCCAGGAGTGATAATCCACGGTACTCGGGCTGCATGCGCCTAGGGTTTCCTTCCCTAGGTGCCCTGTAAGTACTACCCTTGGGGGCTTGGGGCCTCCTTCCACAAGTCACCTTGGTATTTACCTCCGCTGTGTCTTTTACTGCTCGGTACTGGGCCACCCTTGGGGTCAGCTGTTTTTTTTGCCCTAGTTTGTCTCTGTGTAGGAGGTTGTTTTCGACACTGGTAGGGATGTGGGTTACTGCACAGCTATTCTTCTACAATTATAGCGGCCGGCTCTGTTCCGCCTGGGTACGTTGTCCTCTTGTGGGGGTTTTCTTTAGTTTTTGTTTTCTGCCTGGTGGGGGGGTCTCCCTGTTCTTCTCTTTGCTTGGTGGAGTCTCCCGTTTGGCCCCCCGTGATATTACACGGCGCGAGGGTTCAGCTTTTAGCAGTTTGCTTGGTAGACTTGGGCGCCGGTTCGCAGTACCCTGCCTGAGCTTCCCTTAGAGTGTACTCAAGGCTAAGGGCCCTGGAAATCCCCACGGGGACTCTTTCACAGAGACTTCCTGTGAGTTTGATGGCTGCTCTGTCCCCTTGTCTCAGGGTGACACTCACCGGTTTTGCTTCTGCCATGCTGCTTGTTGGGTCGGTGGTTCCTTGACCCGGAGTCATGTGGTGTTGGTTGTCTATTCATACTCCAGTTTTCCCACGCCACTCATTCTGTTGTGTGAGTACAGGCAGCAGCCACGTTGCAGGCTGGGTTGGATTGCTGCAATGCGTTTGGTTGATTGCAGCCCCGGATGCCCCAAGACTGCCCCGTTGTGGTGATGGTGCCCCAGCCTTGGGGGTGGGGGTCGCTTCAGCTCTGGTTCCGTCCACTCCTCCTGGTCCTTTCCCTTCGGTTGAGCTTTTGGGTCCTCCCCCTTGCTTCCGGCTCCGACACGTCTGAGGTTTCAGGGTCGGGGCCGGGTTTCGTTGGTTTTTGAGACTCTGGTGGTCTCGGGGGGGGAGTAGGGGGGAGGGGGGGTTTCTTCTTCCTGGGTGGCAGTGGAGGCCTTCGAGCCTGTTCCTCCAGTCGTGTGTAAGGGTCTGATCAGTGGACTCCCTTCCTTAGAGTTTTACGACTGCCCCGGCTTTTTCTTGTGAGGCCGGGGCTTGTGCGGAACGGCACGGCCCTGGGTCAAACCGTGGAGGTTCCCGAGGTTGGGAAGGAGTTGCCTGGGGGGGCTTAGCCCTGTTTGGCCCCGTTTGGGGTTTTTGTCCGCTAGGAGCAGGGCTGGCGGTTCCTCTGCGGGGGGTTGGGGGGGGTGGGGGGGTTATTCCTTCCCCCTCTGCATTCCTGTTGGTTTCGGGGTCTCCCTCTCCCCAGGTTCGGTTCCGTGTCCTTCGGGTCCGTCGGTTCCGTCGTTCCTGGAGGTGCTTTCACCCCTTCCCTGCTTATGTACCTCTGTAAGATTCTTGAGGGTTCGTGACATTCTTCGATTCTTCCCATATTATTGGAATGTCTGCTGACTTCCGTGTGGTTCCTTCTAGTCCCTTCTCGGGCTCGTTAGTCTTCTTCCATTCGCCCTGTTTTCTTTCGATTCTCTTTCTCCTTCTTTTGTATTCCCTTCGTCTTTCCATCCTGTCCCGACGTTCCTCGTAGTTGCTACATCCTCTTGCTGGTGTGTGTACGACATGTGTCCATATGACTGGTATACGAACCGCGCCACTGGCGGGCGGGTGGTGCGGTTTGTACCTCGGGCACAGGGTTCGGGGAGTTTGTTTTGTTTTTGGGCGGTGTACATGTTTTGGAGTTCGCGTCCTCTCTCACGATTTTCTATGTCTTTTCGTTTGTGTTCTTTCTCCAGTCATTGCCCCCTGATGCGGGGGGGGGGGGTGTTCTGGGTTTCTATGTGGGAACTTCACCTCGATTCTTTTCCTTGCTTCTGGGGGTGGGGTGGTTCCGGGTGGCGCCACCTCCGCCTCTGTCCTGCACCTCGGCTTCTTCTGGGTACATATCTCTGGACGTACTCCCCTGACGATGCTCCTGGTTATTCCTCAGCTCGACTGTGTTGTGCCACAGTTGTGTCTCCGCTCTGCAGGTGAGATTGTGCGGTCTGGCGACGCTGTCGGCGGGCGCTGGTACTCAATTTTGGTGGGATGTAGGTGTTGTGTGTTTCGCTTGGCCACTTTGTGTGTGTCTTGCCGTGGCCTTCCTTGTTCAGTGTACTGTGGGACGCAGCCTCAGTCTTCGGTGCCTTTTGTTTAGTCTTTCGGCGCCTGGATCTTTTCTCCGTTTTCTTTGTGCTCTCTTCTCCCTGTCAGTTTTTGTCCTCGCCTGGTTTTCCTCCCCTAGTTCTGCTTGCGGGGATTGGACTCTGGCTCCTTGGTTCTGCTTCTCTGCAGTTGTTCAACTGGTGTACCGTTTCCTGAGTCGTTTGGGCTCTTTCTTCTCTCCCTTTGGCGATGTGTCTGGTGTCTGCTTCCGCCACTCCGCTGGCTACTGCCTTCCATCTGTTACCTGCTCTGACACTGACAGGATTCTTTCTCCTATCCTTGTGGCTCTTTGGGTACTCCGTTTCCACCTGTGTCCCCTTCTTTGTGTACCGCCCGTGTTCACCAGTTTCTCATTCTCTACCCTTCCATTCCTCTGAGAATTTTGCTAGTTGTGTTCTTGTCTCCCCTGTCCTCGTAACTTGTGCCTCTTCGCTCTGGGGCTGGCCTCGGGGTATGCCTCTGCAATTTTCTTAACGGGGTACGGGCTCTGTGCTGGGGCTGCATACTCAAGGTTTGGTCTTTTGTACATGGTATACGAGGGGCTTATACTGCCTACAGGTGGGTGTTGCTTCCGTTCGCCCACTCCTGCCCCTAAGATTCCTTTTCGTTGGTTTGGGTGGAGCTGGCTTTATGGTCCTGGCTCCTGTTTTCTGTTCCTTTCCAGGACGTTCTTTTTATTTTTGTGCGGTTCACGTCCTGGGTAGTTCTCCTCGTGTATACCTCGGTGACGTGTACGTCCTTCTTCCCTGCCGAGGCTGCTTGCGCTGCTCCTGCGGGTTGCAGGGTTGCTGTTTTTGCTTCGCGTTTCGGTTCGTGGTCTTTGTGTCCTTGTTGGCTTCTTCCTGTTCCCTGGTTTTTTGCCGCCCTTGGTTGGGGGCGCTTCTTTATTCGGTGTCCGGTCCTGTGGGGTTTCCCGCGTCTCTTGCGGGTTGGTCTAGCCTTGTACCGGCTGGTTTGTTCTTCCCCACGGGTCTTCGCGTCTCGGAGGGATTTTTTGTCTCTGGTTCTCGTCCCTTGTGTGGGCACTGGTGGCTTTGTTGTTGATCTCCCGCCTGTGTTCTTCGTCTCGGCAGCAGTAGGTAGCTCCTGGCGGTCCTTCCGGTTTTCCTATCACTGCGTAAGTGTACTGTGGTCTCTGATAGGTTTAGTTTATTTTATCCTTCACTTTGGGGTTGTTCCGGGACTGTCTTTTGGTGCCGAGTGCTGTCACCTTGTCTCCGGTGGCGATGGCGGGTCTGCTCCTGTTTGCATTCAGTCTTGCTGTTCCTTCTGCTCCATTTCGCTAGCTGTATGGTTTGTTTTTCACATCCGGCCTGATTCTGCACTTCTGGGGCTGTCCTGGTCGTTGGTCCCGGGGGTGGGGGGGTTATCTTCTCCTCGGTTGTCGTGGCCCCTTCGGTTCTGGTATGTTTTTCTGCTACTTTGGTCCTGGTGGTAGGTTGTTCTTTTGCTGCAGTCCCCTTCTTTTTGGGTGACGGTTGGGTCTACTGTTTTCTGGTGGGGCCCTTGGGTTGCAGCTTGGTTCGTCAGGCCGGGGGTGCTTTGTGTATTGTTTGGTTGCGGCTCTTCGCTGTTTATTGCGCATCGTGGCATCTGGGGCCGTGGGGGCGTTTTGCTTTGCCCAGGTTCCCTTCCTTCCTTCTTGTTTGGGGGTTAGGGTCTCCTGGGTCATCTGCAGGGTCCTTTGGTTTGGTTTGGACGCGTTGCGTAGGCCTCCCGATTCCTTCCCTCTTTTTCCTTATCTTCGGTGAGGTAGTTCCAGAGAGCCATAGGGGCTCCCCCCAGAAAACCAGCATTGAATGTAATGAAACACCATTTTCTGGGTGAGTCCCAGAGGTTCCCCGGCATCCCTCCCTCCCTTCGGTCGGCGGTGTTTTTCACATATTTTGACAAACTGCCAGATGGGTAGCCAGTGCGGAGGCTTTCCCTTCCCGGGGAGGGGGGGGGGATTGCGCAGACGGTGGCGAGGCGATGAGATGACGTCATGCTAGTTTGCTATTTTTGTTTGAGGAGTTCTATCCACTCGTTCGGCTATCGGTAGCAATATTTTCACTAGAATAGGGGTTTGTTTTGGGGTGCCTACCTTTCTGGGTGCCTTTTGATGTTGATGGCAGACATAGAATGCTCCCAACCACAAGTGGGTTTCTATAGGCCATTGCTCCTCGTGCCTCTCTGAGGGGGCCAGGTTCTGGCTCGTGGTCCCCGGTAAGCAAGAACTCCATGCACCTTGACTGATGCCAGAAAGTTATACATATCCATTCAGTCTGGATAGCTCCGGGAAGCCTCCAGGACTCGCCCAGAAAATGGCGTTTCATTACATTCAATGCTGGTTTTTTCATTGTGACCGGATCTGGAAAATAAAGTAGAACAATATTTCAGCTGGCTGGGCAGACAGTACCATTTAAACTCTTTGCCTGTTTCCTATTTATTTAAGATATGTCTACCAGACAGGCAGGGTGTTGTTGGTTTGCAAAAGCATTATCTTGTTTTTTTTTAGTGGCTTTTTTTTTTTAGTGACCCCGCAGCCCAGTCCTCGTCCAGGCCTCCACCCCCAGGAAACAGCCCGTGACAGCTGACTATCTCCCAGGTACCTATTTACTGCTAGGTAACAGGGGCATAGGGTGAAAGAAACTCTGCCCATCGTTTCTTGCCGGCGCTCGGGATCGAACCCGGGACCACAGGGTCACGTGTCCAGCGTACTGTCCTTTCTGTCATGTATTTTGCCAGCCGAATTTCGTTACCCGGGTGACCCCTGCACCGACATCGCTAATGGTCAATGACGTCTTCCTTGTATAAGACTATTATTGTACATTAACCAAAACATCAACTGCATCTATTAGATGAACTGCAGTAGGTCTATTCCCTATTAATATCCCCTTTCATCTCCATTTTATACACTACAATAATGTTACTCAGAAGGATCTGGAAGCTTAATATTACCCATCCAAAGATGGTTTAATGTCCATAAGAATGAATGAAATCCACCATCAGCCATTTGCATGTAGCAAAGGGGTACAACACAGAGTATGAACTATCATGTATCTCAGCCTTCACCCCTGTTATCGAACCAGTATTTACCCAGGTGTTTTTTCTACATCTAAAACTTATCCACTTTATACCCATTGTTTCGTGTTCTATCTCGTGTTGATACGTTTTATGGGCTATTAATATCCCCCTTCATCATGTCCATTCTCTCTCACCTCTATCGTGTCACCTCTATTTCTTCGCCTTTCTAGATAATGAAAGTTAAGCTTTGTCAATCTTTCTTCAAGGATTGCTTATCGAGCATAGGGCAAATGAAAATGAAAACCCACTTACCCATTTTGCATGAAACATACCCCCACCCCCAGACACGGTGACTTCAACAGGGATTCGGTAGTATTCCAAATATACTTCGCTGCTAGTCTTGTGTACATCTCAAATTCGCTCAAAAACATGCCCCCTACTCTACTGTAGCATACACCCAATCTTATATACTCATTCAGTGTACATAAATATGAACTATTTATGTTCATATTTAATATGAATATGAACTGCATTGAGTAGAAGCGGTTTCTCATGTTTTGATACAGGCCTTCTGCAGTTACCTTCATTCTGACGTTCTCATCCCTAGTGCGGTTTGATCCACCAGTAGGGCACGTTGCTTTAAAACATAACGTTACAAGCAGTTCCAAGAAAGGACCTGGTCTCTCATTAGTGCATTCCTTAATCTCTACTGTTTAGTTTACCATTAGTTTATCAGGTTTATTAGGAAAATTGTATGGAGGAGTAGTGATGGGAAGAAAATAAAAAATTGTTTTAGTTTTTTATACATGTTTTGTACTGTGTAATCTATACAAATTGTGTAATATACCAGGTGGATGTGCTGTCTATGCTGGGCGGCCAAAACATGAAAGACTATGTTAGACGAATAATGCAAAGACTTGGAACGTACCCTCTCTGGTCCCAGTATAGTCTTAAGGGACGTAAACGTAAACGTGTCTTCCAAGATCTAGAGCTGTTCCATGTCATCATAAGTGAGTATAAATTTTGTGTACAAAATTTTCAAGGTAAACATTGAAACATTGACTTTAATACAGTAATATGCGCTTTTATGAAAACTGAAAGGTACAATTAAATATTTGTTAAATGATGTTTTGAAGCATTAGACAATTAAGCTTAGGCGGCAGATTGGTGGTTTTATTAGTAGGTGAGCTGTCTTCCTTGCTGACAAGATGTTTCAGAATTATTTCTTGCTTAGGTATAGATCAAATATTTGGATGGTACTGGTATTAACCCATAAACTGCTAAGCTTTGTAAAAACTCTACAATGTGGTGTGCTCAGGAAAAAAGTAATGAAAACTATAAAGGTCAACAGCAGTGGCTATTGTAACCATAAGGGTCAATAATCCAATTTAAAATATCTTAATTTAGTCAACATATTTATATATCCTTCAGTTATATAAAGCATTCTGCATTATTTTTTTTTGGGTCTCCAATTTTCAAGTAACTAATTTAACTTGTGTGACACCTTCAACCCTGAGTCATGTTGGCCATCGTCTGTTCTCCCATATTCTACAAGCCCTCCTGGTGATAAGGTAGCTGCCTTATCAGGCAGCTACCGCTCTTTGTCAGAGGTTTCTCAGTCTTGCAGTGGTCTAAGTTGTGTGCCCAGTTGGATGCCACGGAGTTACGTCGCTTGGTGTTTAGGTACCTGGAAGTGGTGGTCAATTCGACCTAGGCTCTGCTTGCACCTTCTCCTCCCTCCCCATCAGGCATAGTTCTCTTTCTTTTCCTTCTCCTCTGCTTCCAATTCCGAAAAGTCTCAAGGTTTCAGGGTCGTGGCAGGGTTTAGCTTGAAATGTGGCATGGTCAGCTTTGGGGGCTGCCTCTTTCAATTCGGGTGCTAAGGCAGTTAAGCCTCTCGGTCCCACTGAGGCTTCTGGGTCTTTTACCTGCCAGGCCCTTCCTTTGAAGCCTCTTCCTTCGACTCTGCCTTTCTATCCTGGGCAGTGGGCATGGACAATAGTTCTGCCCAGCGCCCCTCTGCTATGGCTTCCTGGGGAATGGAGGGAGTTGGGTCATTGACCCTTTTGACCCGTCATGGTTTTTTGCATCTTCCACAGAAGGTCTTTTGTTGCAGGAGTTTGCATCCCCCCCCCCTCCCTATATGATTTTCTGCATCTCCACTCAGAGGCACTTCTGGGTGCCTAGGGTCCGCTGGGGTTGTCCTTCCGGAGGTTTCCTTCCTCTTTGGATGCCTCTATGGATGCTTACAAGGCCCTGTTTTAGTTCTTTCTGTGTGACCTGGTTTTTCTGGGGGAGCTCCTATGGCTCCCCAGAGCTGATGTGGATATCTCTAACTTTGGCATCAGTCAATGTGGGTGGAGTTCTAGGCCTTATCTTGAGGTTATCTTGAGATGATTTCGGGGCTTTTTAGTGTCCCTGCGGCCCAGTCCTCGACCAGGCCTCCACTCCCAGGAAGCAGCCCATGACAGCTGACTAACACCCAGGTACCTATTTTACTGCTAGGTAACAGGGGCATAGGGTGAAAGAAACTCTGCCCAATGTTTCTCGCCGGCGCCTGGGATCGAACCCAGGACCACAGGATCACAAGTCCAGCGTGCTGTCCGCTCGGCCGGCCTACCAGAGACCACGAGCCAGAACCTGGCTCCCTCAGAGAGGCACGAGGAGCAATGGCCTATAGAAATGCACATGTGATTTTGGAGCAGTCCATATCTGCCATCGACTGGGACAGGCACCTAGAAAGGTAAGCGCCCCAAAACAAACCCCTATTCTGGTTAAAAACTACGAAAATAGACAAACGAGTGGACAGAACTCCCCAATTGAAAACGAGCAAACAAGCATGACGTCACACGAGCCGCGTCACGTAAACCCTTGGGTTACCTCCCTTGGGTAAAAGTGACCATGTCTTTTTGGGAATAAAGTATGCAATGCATTATAAGCTGGAAGAAAATAAGGAGGTTGAAGCAGTTGAAAAACCAGACTTCAGGAGAGGACATTATGGTGACCTTAGAAATTTTTTTAGTGAGTATAATTGGACAGACTTGATGCTAGGCAAGGAAGTGAATGAGATGTATGGCAAGTTTTGTGAAATATATGATAAAGGCACAAAAAAATTTATACCAAAACAGAGATGCAGAACTAGGAAACAGGATTGGTTCAATAGAAATTGCGAGAGGGCTAGAGACCGAAAGACACAAAAATGGAATCAATACAGGAAGAGGCCGAACCCCCAAACATACCAGCGATACAAAGATGCGAGAAACAACTACACGGCAGTGAGGAGAGAGGCAGAAAGAAATTTTGAAAAAGGGATTGCGGACAAATGTAAAACAGAACCAGGTCTATTCTATAAATTCATAAACAACAAATTGCAGGTAAAGGATAATATTCAGAGGTTGAAAATGGGAAATAGATTCACGGAAGATGAAAAGGAAATGTGTGAAACACTAAACGAAAAGTTCCAAAGTGTGTTTGTACAAAATGAAATCTTTAGGGAACCAGATACAATAAGAATTCCAGAGAACAACATAGAACACATAGAGGTGTCTAGAGACGAAGTGGAAAAAATGCTCAAGGAGCTCGGTAAGAACAAAGCAGCTGGCCCAGATGGCGTTTCACCATGGGTTCTGAGAGAATGTGCATCTGAGCTCAGCATTCCACTTCACCTGATCTTTCAGGCATCCCTGTGTACAGGAATCGTAGCAGACGGGTGGAAACAGGCTAACATAGTTCCAATCTACAAAAGTGGCAGCAGGGAAGACCCCCTCAATTATAGACCTGTATCATTGACAAGTGTAATAGTGAAAGTATTGGAAAAACTAATCAAAACTAAATGGGTAGAACACCTAGAGAGAAATGATATAATATCAGACAGACAGTATGGTTTTCGATCTGGAAGATCCTGTGTATCGAATTTACTCAGTTTCTATGATCGAGCCACAGAGATATTACAGGAAAGAGATGGTTGGGTTGACTGCATCTATCTGGACCTAAAAAAGGCTTTCGACAGAGTTCCACATAAGAGGTTGTTCTGGAAACTGGAAAATATTGGAGGGGTGACAGGTAAGCTTCTATCATGGATGAAAAATTTTCTGACTGATAGAAAAATGAGGGCAGTAATCAGAGGCAATGTATCAGAATGGAGAAATGTCACAAGTGGAGTACCACAGGGTTCAGTTCTTGCACCAGTGATGTTTATTGTGTACATAAATGATCTACCAGTTGGTATACAGAATTATATGAACATGTTTGCTGATGATGCTACGATAATAGGAAGGATAAGAAATTTAGATGACTGTCATGCCCTTCAAGAAGACCTGGACAAAATAAGTATATGGAGCACCACTTGGCAAATGGAATTTAATGTTAATAAATGTCATGTTATGGAATGTGGAATAGGAGAACATAGACCCCACACAACCTATATATTATGTGAGAAATCTTTAAAGAATTCTGATAAAGAAAGAGATCTAGGAGTGGTTCTAGATAGAAAACTATCACCTGAGGACCACATAAAGAATATTGTGCAAGGAGCCTATGCTATGCTTTCTAACTTCAGAATTGCATTTAAATACATGGATGGCGATATACTAAAGAAATTGTTCATGACTTTTGTTAGGCCAAAGCTAGAATATGCAGCTGTTGTGTGGTGCCCATATCTTAAGAAGCACATCAACAAACTGGAAAAGGTGCAAAGACATGCTACTAAGTGGCTCCCAGAACTGAAGGGCAAGAGCTACGAGGAGAGGTTAGAAGCATTAAATATGCCAAAACTAGAAGACAGAAGAAAAAGAGGTGATATGATCACTACATACAAAATAGTTACAGGAATTGATAAAATTAACAGGGAAGACTTCCTGAGACCTGGAATTTCAAGAACAAGAGGTCATAGATTTAAACTAGCTAAACACAGATGCCGAAGAAATATAAGAAAATTCACCTTCGCAAATAGAGTGGTAGACGGTTGGAACAAGTTAAGTGAGAAGGTGGTGGAGGCCAAGACCGTCAGTAGTTTCAAAGCGTTATATGACAAAGAGTGCTGGGAAGACGGGACACCACGAGCGTAGCTCTCATCCTGTAACTACACTTAGGTAATTACGTGTCTGCGCAGCTCCCCCCTCCCTGGGAGGGGGGAAGGGTGACCCCCAGACCCCCGCGCTGGCGATCCACCCTGCAGTTCTTTGGCTGATGGGATACAGCTTGGTCATTGTGGCTACAGCTCCGGACTCTTTGTTGTGCTGACCTCTCTTAGGGTGGTGTGCGAGCTGGGAGTAATATTCTCAGGTACTCGGGCTGCATGTGCTTAGGGTCACCTTCCCTGAGTGCCCTGTAAGTACTGCCCTTGGGGCTTGGGGTTCCCTTCCATAAGTCGCCTTGGGTCTACCTCTGTTGGCCTTTCGCTGCTTGGCGATTGGCTGCCCCGAGTGTTGCGGGTTTTTCCACCCTTGTTTGCCTTGGGGTAAGTGGTAGTTATTGCACTGGTGGGGCACGGGGTACTGCATAGCTAGCTTTCACCTTTAACAGCAGCCGGTTCTGTTCTCTTCGGGTACGTTGCCATCTTGCGAGGTTTTTCTTTTCTTTTTTCTTTTTGCCTGGTGGGGGTCTGCCTTTTTGTTCTCCCTCCCCTCTTATATTAGGGTCGTTTGTGTGGTGACTAACCCTGCTTTGCCCTCGTGCGTGGACACGTCCTGTGAGTTCAACTTTTAGCAGTTTGCTTGGTAGTTTGGGGTGCCGGTTAGCAGTACCTTTCCTGGGATAACCCTTGGCAGACCCAGTCAAGGGCACCCTGGAAAAACCCCGCGGGGGCACTCGGGTCCACTGGGTGAGACCCCTGCGTCCCCTCTCGCTTTGTGCGAGTTTGAGGATTGCTCTGTCCCCTTGTCTCAGGGCGACACATTGTTTTTGCCTCCGTCATGCTGCCTGTTGGGTCGGTGACACATTCGACCCCGAGTCCTGCGAGCTTTGTTGCTTGTTTGTGGCTTCGACCACCCTATATGTTGATAACATTCTTCGGGTGCAGGCAGTTCACGTGTTGCCAGATGGGTTGTTGCAACGCGTTAGTTGGTTGCTTCCCCGGATGCCCCGTGGAGGCCCAATTTTGCTTCTTGGGTCCCGGACTTGGGGGTTTTGATCGCTTTGGCCTTGGTTCAGTCTGCGCCCCCTCGTTCTTCCCTTGCTGTGGTTCATTCGCGTCCCCCGCTCCTGTTTCCAGCTCCTAGGCGTCTGAGGGCTTCGGGGTCGGGGCAGGGTTTCGAGGTTTGAGACTCGGGCAGTTTCAGGGGTTGCCCCTTCTGGGGTTGCGTTCGAGTCCGTTCCTCCAGCTGTAGCTTCCGGGTCTGACCAGGGGGCCCGCTCTCTTCTTGCTCTTTCGGCTGCCTCGGTTTTTTCTTGTGAGGTAGGGGCTTTGGAGGACGACTTGCCCCCCGGGGCCTAACGTGGTGGTTCCCGGAATTCGGGAGGGGTTATCTTAAGGGGCCTTGGGCCCCGTTGAACCCCGCCGGGGTTTTCTGACCTTCTAAGCGGGGCTTACTATTACAAGGAGTGGGGTTCCCCCCCCCCTCCCCCCTCTGCATACGAGTTGACTTTGAGCGTCGGCCCCTTCCCGGGTTCGATTATGTGTCCCTTTAGGTCCTGTGTGACCGTGGGTTACGGATGCTATTGGGTGTATCTGTACCTCTGTGATTTTGTGCTTGTTGATCTAGGATCTCGAAGGTTCGAGTAGATCTTCTTTGCATCTGCATTATTGGAATGTCTGTTGCCTTTCGGAGGGGCTTACCTCCTGTCCTTTCTGGGACTAGTTGGTACTCTTCCGTCCTTTTTCTCAAATTTCGACATTATTTCCTTTTTTGTTTGTCGCTTCTTTCCGTCCTTGGTCTCTACATTCCTATTCATGGTTCCATTTTCTTTGTTGGCACCCTCCCCAGGAGTCGAGTGGTGCAGCTCGGACCTCATGTGTCCTGCGCATGCGCCGGGGGTGATTTGTTTTGTTCTAATCGGTGTGTCTGTGATCCGCGCACTTCTCGTGGGAGGTACACTGATCTCGCTCCTCTTCCCTCTACAGTCGTCGCCCCCCTGGATATTGTGGGAGTTCTGTGTAGGGAGAACATCTAGTTCTTTCTTTGCTTATGGGTGTGGGGTGGCTAAGAGTGACTTCTCCTCCGCCTCTCCACTGCACCTGATCTGCACGACTGTCTCTGGACATGTTCCATTAGCACTGCTCCCAGACTGTTGCTCAGCTATGCTGTTGTGACTCGTTGGTGCCTATGCTCTACAGGTGACATTATACGGTCTGGTACCTTCTCAGCCAGGCCTAAAACTGCCATAATATACTTGTTCATGCTATTATGTAGCGATGATATTATTACAGAAGACCCCTCACTGTGATAAAACTGACCAGGGTTCTGATAATATTAGGATTGTGGTGATATTTAGCGCTGTGCGCCATGGAGGGAGGGTGGTGGCGATGTCTTCTGACTGTGTGTGGCCACCTTTTATTGACTGCACTCACCATACCAGCTTAGTGGTTTGCTATAGTGAACACAAATGTAGATACTTATATATAACGTGTGTATAGAGGGTATAAACAGCAAGAGGAGTAGGTTGGGAGCCGCCATTTTGGTGAGGGCGGTGGCGTCGTCTGCACGACGCCACCGTGCAGACGACGGTGTTGTTTACTGGTTACCACAATGGTCTTTGGGCACCATACCAGTTTACTTGTACAAATATGGTGAATAAAACAGGTAGATATTTATATATAATGTGTGTATATAGCTTAAAAACACCACAAACAGTATTGTTGGAGGAGAAATATTAGTGCGTCTGGCCTTGAGGGTGGCAGCCATCAGCCGACTGTGTGAGGTCCTACGTCTTTGTGCCTTTACTCACCATACAAGCTTAGATGTACAGTTATGGTGAATAAAACATGTAAATACTTATATATAACGTCTGTATATAAAAGCAAAAACAGTATGGTGGGTGGAGAATGGTGGCAAGTCAGGTCAGGTGAGGGAGGGAGGGAGTGGCAGCCAGTCGCGGGCTGCCACTGCCACTCAGCATACCAACTTAGTGGTTCGTTATGGTGAACACAAATGTAGATACTTATATATAGCGTCTGTATATAGTGAATAAAAGCAAAAACAGTATTGTGGGAGGAGAATGAGGGTGAGTCAGGTGACTTGAGGGAGGGCGTGAGTGGCTGGCTGGTACACGGCAGTCACTCCTCGTTACTTTTTGACTCATAATAGCAACTTAGTGGTTCGTTATGATGAACAAAACATGCAGATACTTATATATAACCTGTGTATATAGTGTAATAACTGACAAAGTATTTGTTCACCGATTGATGAACATAATTGAATCAACAATATGCACACCATATTTCTGGGGGGAGCCTCGTCGGCTCCCCGGAACTTTACCAGGCTGATATGCTAATGTCAGACTTTGGCATCAGTCATGTGTATGGAGTTCTAGGGCCTACCGGGGACCACAGCCAGAACCTGGCCCCCTCAGAGAGGCAAGGGGAGCAATGGCCTATAGAAACCCTCGTGTGGTAGGAAGCATTCTATGTCTGCCATCGACCGGGTCAAGCATCCAGAAAGATAAGCATTCCAAAACAAACCCCTATTCTGGTGAAAATTGCTACCTAAAGCCGAACTAGTGGATAGAACTCTTCAACAGAAAACAAGGAAACTAGTATGACGTCATACGTCACCGCGCCGCTGTCTGCACAGCTCCCTCCTCCCCGGAGGGGAAGGGGGAGCCCCAGACCTCCCACGCCGGCTATCCACCCATCAGTTCTTCGGCTGATGCTATAGGCACCAGTTATGTGCTCCGGCTCCAGTGGTTGTTACAGCACTGTACCTAGAGTGTGGTGTCTGTTTTCTAGGTGGTGCGTGAGCCGGGAGTGATTCTCCAGTACTCGGGCTGCATGCGCCTAGGGTTCCCTTCCCTAGGTGCCCTGTAAGTACTGCCCTTGGGGCTTGGGGCCACCTTCCACAAGTTCCTTGGGTTCCCTGCTTGGCCGTTTACTGCTTGGTTTTCGGCCGCTCTTTGTGTGCTCGGGTGTTCTGTCTCCCTTGTTCGCCTTAGAGTAAGGGGCAGTTTTTGCACTGGTGGGGTGCAGGGTACTGTGTAGCTTGTCTTTACCAATCAAAGCGGCCGGCTCTGTTCCGTTTGGGTACGCTGTCCTCTTGCGGGTTTTCTTTTCTTTTTGTTTATCTACCTGGTGGGGGGGTCTGCCTTCGTTCTTGCCCCTTGTGTCCTTTGTGTTCTGAGTATTTTCTGGTGGTACCCCCCTGCTAGGTCCCCATGAGTGTACACGTCCCGGGGGTTCAGCTCTTAGAAAGTTGTTTGGTAGCTATGGGTGCCGGTTAGCAGTACCCTGCCTGGGATTACATGAGCGCGAGTCCTCTTATAGTAAACACTCAGGACCCTGGGAAACCCTTGGGGGCGCGCGGGTCCGATGGATGTGACCCCAGAGTCCCCCCCTCGCTTCCAGCGAGTTTGAAGGTTACTCTCACCCTTTGTCTCTGGGTGACTCTGTTTTGCCTCCGTCTGCTGCCTGTGGGGTCGGTGACACCTTCGACCCGGAGTCCTGCGAGTTTGGTTGCTCGTTGTGGCTCGGTTACCCATTTGTGCTGACTAAGCGGGTGCGGGCAGCAGGGGCGTTGCACTTGAGCCTTAGTGGTGGCAACGTTCTCGTGGTTTCCTCCCCGGGAGCCCCGGGGCTGCCCCGTTGTAGTTCGTTTTGGGACTTGGGGGTGTTGGTTGCTTCGGTTCCATCCACGCCCCCTTGTCTTTCCCCTGGATCACCCTTCCTGCCTGCATCTGGTTCCTTACCGCCTGTAGGTTCGGGGCGGGGTTTTTGATGGTGTTGAGACTCGGGCAGTCTCAGGGAATTCCCCTTCCGGGGTAGTGACGGGGGCATTTGAGCCTGTTCCTCCAGCCGTGTTGTATGAGTCTGCCAGTGGGCTCCCTTCCTTAGTGTTTTCACGGCTGCCCCGGTTTTCTGGTACGGCCGGGGCTTTGGGGGAACGGCTCGGCCCCAGGGCCTGTCGTGTAGGTTCCCGGGGCTGGGGAGGGGCTGACTTGGGGGGGCCTTGGCCCCGTTGGACCCCGTGGGGGTTTTTATCCCCCTCTAGGCGAGGCTTGTGGTTATGCGGAGTGGGATCTTTTGTCCCCACTCGCCGTACGTGCTGTTGGACGTCGGCCCCTCCCCGGGCTCGGTTCCTTGACCTTTGAGTCGGTTGGTTCCGTCCTGTGGGTGGATGTTTCCTCCCACCCTTTTGGGACGGTGTTTTCATCATGTTTCCCCGTTCGATGGGGTTCTACGTGACTTCTGATCTCGGGTGCGCCTTTGTGTGCCTTCGGGACTAGTGTTGGCTTCTGTGTTCTAGAATGTTCGGGAAGGTTTTTCGCTACTTCCCGCATTGTTGGAACGTCTGTCGGCTCCTCGTCCTTGTCGCCGTTTTGGGCTACTTGTGGCCCGGTTGGGCTACTTGTCGCCCTGTTGGGCTACTTGTCGCCCTGTTGGGCTACTTGTCGCCCTGTTGGGCTACTTGTGGCCCGGTTGGGCTACTTGTCGCCCTGTTGGGCTACTTGTCGCCCTGTTGGGCTACTTGTCGCCCTGTTGGGCTACTTGTCGCCCTGTTGGGCTACTTGTCGCCCTGTTGGGCTACTTGTCGCCCGGTTGGGCTACTTGTCGCCCGGTTGGGCTACTTGTCGCCCGGTTGGGCTACTTGTCGCCCTGTTGGGCTACTTGTCGCCCTGTTGGGCTACTTGTCGCCCTGTTGGGCTACTTGTCGCCCTGTTGGGCTACTTGTCGCCCTGTTGGGCTACTTGTCGCCCTGTTGGGCTACTTGTCGCCCTGTTGGGCTACTTGTCGCCCTGTTGGGCTACTTGTCGCCCTGTTGGGCTACTTGTCGCCCTGTTGGGCTACTTGTCGCCCTGTTGGGCTACTTGTCGCCCTGTTGGGCTACTTGTCGCCCTGTTGGGCTACTTGTCGCCCTGTTGGGCTACTTGTCGCCCTGTTGGGCTACTTGTCGCCCTGTTGGGTTCCTTTTTGGGCTCTCTTTGCTTCTTTGGCCGGTTTTATTGTTCCTGCTTCCTCTTTTGGCTATTTTTCTAGTGCAGTAGTCCTGGTTGGCACCTTCCCGCAGAGAGGGTTGTGCGGTTCGACCAGCGTGTCATGCGCATTCGCCATGGAGTTTGTTTTGGTCTGGGCGGTGTTTCAGTGCTGGTGTTTTGCGCCCTTTTTTTGCTACTGTGCTTCGCCTCTCGCTCTTCTCCCTGGCTGCGGTATGTGCCCCTTCGCTGCGTGGGTGTCCTGGTTCCCAGTTGTGGGGAGGACGCCGCGTTTTTCCCTGTGTCATGGGTGTGGGCCGCCTCCTTCGCCTCTCCCTGCTCTCCTGCGGGTCCGGCTCTGGCAGTCTTCACCTGGCGGTGCTCCCAGGTTCTTCTGGGCACGGTTGAGTCGTGTCAAGTTTGTGCCACCGTTCGCCAGGCGAGTTTATGCGGTCTGGCGTCTTTTGGCTGGGCGCTGGATGTGGTGATTTTTATATACCTGTCTTTATTTAGATATATTTTTGTACGACTGAGCCCGTTCGCACACCAGTGACTGTCCCTTTTTGAACCCTTCCTGTCCCACTCATGTGCATGTCCAACCCATGCTAGAGTCATTCAGGGGACCCACCTTTTTTTCATGTTGTGAGGTGTGGGGGGTTGTTGGGTTGGTTCTGTACTCACCTGGTAAGGCTCCTGGCTGTGCTTGCAGGGTTTGAGCTGTGGCTCTTGGGTCCCGCCTATCTGGTAGAACTTGCGGGATAGTAACAGTGGAGTGCAGTGGTGCTATTGGCACAATTCGGGAACACTGTATTACCATCAGAGGTCTGTGGTTGTTACACGACCTACTTGCGAGCATAAGCCTTCTTGCTGGTTCGTCATTGGACTTCCAGGGCACACTAGCCTGTTTTCGTATAGTAGTTCCAGCCCGTCCTGGTTGTGGGGGTATGTGGGCCGGCGGGCCGCTCCTAGCAGCTGCCTGGTGGGCCACCCTCTGGCCAGTCTAGCCTGGCCTTGGGCCGGGCTTGAGGTGTAAAAGAGCTCCCAGTACCCCATCCAGCAGGTATCGAGCGGGGTTTCTCCGCCGTCGGTCACCTGGTGCAGGTTTCTGGGCCTGCTGGGTTTTGTTGTGTCTCCGTTGGCCCTGTCTGGGGTCTGCCTGCTCCATTTCTCTGCCTTTGCAGAAGGGAGTTGCTATTTACATGTTGCATGTTGCGGTGGTGCCTGTTGCTGCTGCTGCACGTGTGCATTGGTACAGTGTTTCACGGTGGCGTGTCCTTGTTCTTGTGTCCGGTTGTGGTGTGGCACTTTGCTGCTGTTTTGCGCCTGAGGTTTGCTTTTGGGGGTTTGCTTGTTGTTTTTCGTGGTCTTCGGGTACCTGGTTTGGCCCTCTCTTGTGCGTGGGGGTTTTCTGTCCCTGCCTGATTGTCCGCCCCTAGTTGTTTTCCTGGGGTTTTTGTGCTTCTGCTCTTTCTTCCTGCCTCCTCTGCAGCAGGGGGTGTTCTGCGTGTGTTCTTGGGCGTTTTTCAGCCTGTGTCCTGTGGTGTGCTTCTTTGTCTCGGTCTATTGCAGTTGTTCGTACCCCTTAGTTCGGGTACTGTTCTGGCGGCGACCCTTCCGCCTTCTTTGGTTTCCTAGCTTGCCCTGCCGGTTGTTTTTTTTTGAGGTCTTGCGATGTCTCGCCTCAGACCCGTCGTTTCTGAACTCCTGGCGGTCTTGCATGCTTTGGGGAGTTTTTTCTGTTCGGCAGACGCTCCATCTCCTTGTGCCGCCTGGGTTTCGGGGGTCGCGCCTGAGATCTTCCCGCGGCTCCGCCTTTTCCTGGGCTCGGAGGGGCCTTGTCGGGGCTGCTTATATTCTGCCTCGCGGTTTCGCCTCCGGTTGGTGGTCGGGTGGCTTCGTGGTAGGTGTCCCACCTGCGTGCTTCTCTTGGCGGCAGTATGGGATATTTTGGCAGTCCTTCCTTTTCCTGTCCCTTCTTAGGTGGTTACTCTTGTTAGCTTGGTTTACTCTCGGCTTGGTTTTCTGGTGGGGGTTGGGGGCCGTCGTCTTGCCACATACTGTCGCCTCTTTTCGTGCGGCGCTGGCGGAGCCACTTCAGCTTGCTTTTGGTCTTGGTGTTGCTTCTGCACCGTTAGTCAGCTGTCTTGTGCGTCGTTTCACCTCCGGCCTGTTCGTGCGCCACTTGCACCATCCTGGTCTCTGGTCAGCGTGCTCTGTCTTCTCCTCGGTTGGTAGTGCCCCTTCGGTTCCGGTGTGTTTTTTCGTCGGCTCTTTCCTTTTGGCCTTTGCCTCTGGGGGTCGAGTCGCTGAGTTTTCTTGCTCCTTCGGTTTTAGCGTTTTGGTTGTTCGGTGGCAGCAGTCTCCATCTTTTCTGCCGCGGGGTGGGGCTGCTGCGTTCTGGAGGGGTCCAGGGTTTGTTGGTGCTTCATTGATCAGGCCGAGGGTGTGTCGTGTTTTGTGTTCAGTGGCGGCCCTCCGCTGTTGTTTGCGTGCCACGGCGTTTGGGTCCGGAGTGCGTTTTGCGTTGATCCGGTTCTGTTCTTCCCGATTCGCGGGTGATGGTGTCCCGGGTGGTCAGCCGTGTTCTTGCGGCTAAGCTGCCTGTGTTCTTCCCTCATGCCTGTGGCGTTCGTGGCTTTGCTGCTCTCGCTGCCGTCTGGGCAACGTGGCCTTGCGGTCTTTCGGGCATGGATTTTTGGTGTTCATGCGGGGGCCTTGCTGCTCGTTGTTCTCGTGTTGTTCCCGGGACTTTTGGGGGCTGTGGCGCCTTGGGTTGGCGTTTGCTGCCGGTTGTCTCGCTTCTGTGGGGGTTGCGTGGTGTCCGCCTCCTGGTTCTGTCCCTTTGACCTTCCTCTGTGGGTAGTTAGCTCCGGGGAGCCGACGGGGCTCCCCCCAGAAAACCAGCTTTGGATGTAATGAAACGCCATTTTCTGGGTGAGACCCGGAGGCTCCCCGGCAACCCTCCCTCCCTCCAGTCGGCGGTTTTTCGCGTGTTTTGACATCCAGCCTCAGAAGTGATGGGTGGATAGCAGGCGTGGGAGGTCTGGGGCTCCCCCTTCCCCCTCCCGGGGAGGGGGGAGTTGCGCAGACAGGAGCTGCGCAGACAGCAGCGCGGTGACGTATGATGTCATACTAGTTTCCTTGTTTTCTGTTGAAGAGTTCTATCCACTAGTTCGGCTTTAGGTAGCAATTTTCACCAGAATAGGGGTTTGTTTTGGAATGCTTACCTTTCTGGATGCTTGACCCGGTCAATGGCAGACATAGAATGCTTCCTACCACACTGGGGGTTTCTATTGGCCATTGCTCCCCTTGCCTCTCTGAGGGGGCCAGGTTCTGGCCGTGGTCCCCGGTAGGCCCTAGAACTCCATACACATGACTGATGCCAAAGTCTGACATTAGCATATCAGCCTGGTAAAGCTCCGGGGAGCCTCCGGGTCTCACCCAGAAAATGGCGTTTCATTACATTCAACGCTGGTTTTTTGAGTACAGCGATGATTCACTCATTTTATCATATAAATATATCAAACTACACACTATTGAATAATATTACAGCAAAAAACTATGACAAATCAATCAGAGACATTGAAATAATTAGGTAATTATCTCTTTGTGGCAACTCCGGCCTGACAGCTGGCGATCAACAGACCGCCTGGGATGCACGCTGAGTCAGCGCCTGTTTTTTGCCAGACTTCCCCGCCCTATAGCGGGCAATATATGCCACTTAGGATTTTTTTATTATTTTTCCCATGATCAGTGAACACAAATTAACAGGTTAGGAAGAATTTTTTTTTTTTTTTCTCAAAATTACATGCGCCTGTGGGGAACAAAGGATATTATACCCCTAGCATGTTAAGGGTTAAACTGCGCATGGCGCATATATACACCATAGGGTGCCAGGCACGATTCAAATGGCCCGCGGCTACACGGGGTTCACATTAGCTTCCTCAAGGCTCTTGTAAACATGATTTAAAATAAATCATGGGTAATATTCTCCGGTGTGAGAGTCACAGTACTGTGGGAGCAACCAAGGCTGATGCATGCAGCATGAGCTAACAGCATTGCTGTTCAGCTTGTGATCACAGCATCGTCTAAAAATGTCAAAATAAATATGTAACTGCTATTATTTACTGATGATAGTATTACAGATGACCCCTGACTGTGAAAAAAATGACGATGATTGTGATAATAGCAGGATTGTTGTGATAATTAGCACTGTGTGGGAGGAGTAATGCTGAGGGAGGGAGGGAGATAGCGTCATTTACTGACTGTGTGGCCTCCTGTTATTGTCTGCATTCACCATACCAGCTCAGTGGTTCTCTATGGTGAACACAAATGTAGATACTTATATATAATGTGTGTATTAGTGTAATAACAGCAAAAGGATTATGTTGGGAGGAGCCATTTGGGTGACAGTGGTGGCATCGTCTGCATGACTTGTCTACCTGTGTAGAGGGTGGCCACTATGCTCTTTGGGCACCCTACAAGCTTAGGTGTACAGTTACGGTGCATATAACATGTAGATACTTATATATAATGTGTATATATAGTGTAATAACACTACATACAGTATTGTTGGGGGAGAAACTTTAATGCGTGTGACTTTGAATGAGTGAGAGAGGCAGCCGCCAGTTGACTGTGTGTAGCGACAATCCATAGTGCCTGAACTATATCAGCTTAGTTGTACAGTTGTGGTGAACAAAACATATAGATACTTGTATATATAACATCTGTATATAGTGTAATAACACCACAAATGGTATTATTGGGGGAGAAATTTTAGTGTGTGTGAACTTGAATGAGTGAGGGAGGCAGCCGCCAGCTGACTGTGTGTGGCGACGAATCTTAGTACCTGAGCTATATCAACTTAGTTGTACAGTTGTGTTGAACAAAACACGTAGATACTTATTTATAACGTCTGTATATAATGAATAAAATAAAAAACAGGATGGTTGGAGGAGAAAGTGGGCGAGTGAGGAGTTGAGGGAGTGGCAACGAGTGGCTGGCTGGTGTGTGGCAGTCGCTCCTCGTTGCTTTTCGACTCATAATACCAACTTAGTGGTTCGTTATGGTGAACAAAACATGCAGATACTTATATATAACCTGTGTATATTGTATAATAACAGCAAAACTATTGTTTGTTTTATGAACAACATAATTGAATCACTAATATGCACACCACACTTTTGAGTATAGCGATGATTCACCTCTTTTATTATATAAATCTATCACACTACACACTATTGAATAATATTACTGCATAAAAAAAATAAGAAAAAATCAATCAGAGACATTGAAATAATTAGGTAAAAATATCTTTGTGGCAACTTCCACCTGTCAGCTCGGGTGACGCTGACCGCCACTGACAACCAATCTGTCAACGCCTACATTTTGCTAAACTTCCTCTGCCTATTGCGTCCAAAATATGTCGCCTATGATTTTTTTTTTCCCGTGCTCAGGGAACACAAATTAACATTTTTAAAAGACGAAATAAATTTTTAGAATTGTTTTTGTCTGCGCACAGAGATGTAATTCTCCTCAGGACCCCTTAGCAGCTTAAGGATTAATGCTTGCTTGTTCGCCCCTGCCCTTCTGCAGGATGTGGGCGCGATTCGGCTTCACATGCAGATTCCCTCCCTGTCGGCTGCGCTTGTGGCTAAGGATTTGTGCGCTCGTGTCTTGTTTGCTTCAGACTTGCGTTTCTTTTCCCTCCTGGAGCTGTCTTCAGATTGGCTTGTGGAGGATGTAGAGGCGCTTGGGGCTGTTCCCGGGTTTGATACCTTGGTCTCGGCTGCTCGTGTGTCGTATACACTGCTGAAGCTGTTTGCGCCGATCTTGCAGGATGTGGTGTCGCAGCTTTTTGCTGCATGTCTCTCGTGTCAGGAGGTTGTGCTCTCCTATTCCTTGGAATCTGGTTGGGCCCTGGCTCTTAAGATTTTCTTCGCCCTTTTGTCCCTTGCTGTTTGTGAACTCTGCGGTTGAGCGGTATTTGCAGGCGGCTTCTTCTAGTTGTCGTCCGATGTCCGACTTGTTGGTTTCCCGGGGTTCCCAGGGGAAGGGGTTCCTCCTGAAAGGGTCATGCCAGGGCGTGGTGTTCCAGTTGTCGGGGTAGGCCACAGGTGCCAGGTTCGGAGCTGGTGCCAGATTCATCCAGGGTTCAGGGACTGGCTTGGGTTTGTTGTGGCTTCTCATATGCCGCTTTCATTGTCTCCCATTCGGGTTGAACCTGGCGCCTTTCATGTTCACACGCCTCACCCAGGTTGTGGTCGCCTGTCTGCATAGCTTTTAGGGCCTATCTCGACAACTGGCTGGTCTGGGCTCCCAGTCGGTTCGCGTGTCTGCTTGCCAGGGGTATGGTTCTTTCCCAGCTTGCCAGGTTCGGGTTCCTGGTAAACTGGCGGAAGTTTTGAAAGAGAAATTGACAATATGCCTATGCACTCAGCTCCTGGGCCTGACTCATGGAATTCAATATTCATAAGGAAATGTAAAGTACCAGTAGCGCGAGCACTCTGCGTAATATGGAGAAAGAGCCTAGATACAGGGGAGATACCAGCAGCACTTAAATCTGCAGATATAGCTCCTTTTCACAAAGGGGGGAGTAAAGCCTTGGCAAAAAATTATAGGCCAGTTGCACTAACATCACACATAATAAAAGTGTTTGAAAGAGTGATTAGGAATCAAATTTCTAGTTTTATGGAAAACAATGAGTTGCACAATGAGTTGTTCCTATGTTTATTTCCTTAGTGACCCCCTTCTGGTCACTAAGGAAATAAACATAGGAATGTGGCTAAATGCCAACAGTGACTGCCCAGACAAGTACAAGAGGAGTGTTGTTAACGCTTATGTCGACCGTGCTCTCAGCCACAGCTCAGGATGGAAGCAAGTCGACGAAGAACTCTGTAGGGTAAGGCAGGTCCTAGTAAACAACGGCTTCTCCAATGGTTTCGTGGAAGACATCATAAGAAGGAAAGTGAAACGCCATGCAACCTCTGAAGAGACAACTAACACAACACCTATACCACCTATTAGACTATTTTACAGGAACTTCTTTTCCACAGCACATAAAACGGAGGAAAGGGTCCTGAAAGATATTGTTAATAGAAACGTTATCCCTACAGACAAAAATCAGAAGATACAACTGACGATTTACTATAAAACCAAAAAAACGGCCAGCCTACTCATGAGAAACTCTCCAGACACAAAGCAGAACGCTTTAAAAGAGACCAACGTCGTCTATGCCTTCAAATGCCCTCTTGGGGACTGTAAGCCTCAAAAAACTCAGTATATAGGCAAGACAACAACATCTCTTTCCAGGCGATTAACGATGCATAAGCAACAGGGCTCCATTAAGGAACATATAATCTCTTCCCACAACCAAACCATCACCAGAGAAATCTTAGCAAACAACACAGAAATCATCGATAGATACAGCGATAGCAGGCGGCTTGACATCTGCGAGGCACTACACATCAAGAAGTCAACACCAGCAATCAACAGCCAATTAATGCACAACTATATTCTACCCACTTCAAGACTCCGCTCCAATATAGAAGCATCAAGAAATATGGGCCAATAGGACCTCTGCAATTACTTCCATTCTTACCTTCAATACCCATTGTTTCGTGTTCTATCCTGTGATGAAAGTTTTGTTCACCTCATCCAAAACTGTTGTAACATATCACCTCACCCAAAATGCGGTTATAAAATGAAAAATAAAAGCTGTTTAAATCATAGCATAAGTAAGAAATCTGTTTAGTGTTTGCAGGTAATAGTTGTGTGTGTGTAAACTAAAAGACTTTGAAAATGTAATAAATTATTACGAAACGCGCTCAAGTGTCGCGTCAGACTAGAAATAAAAATGAATTTTGGAGAATTGATTTTTCAATTACCATCAACAGTGAAAAGAAACATAAGAAAGATCGAGAAAATTCGTGTTAGAATTATTAATCTTACTTTTTCAGTCATATTTAATAATATAAATATATATATATATATATATATATATATATATATATATATATATATATATATATATATATATATATATATATATATAACTTTAGAATGCCTTCAACATGGTAAGAAGAGATGCAATACTTTGTGCCGTACATCGCCATTTCCGGCCCCTCTACCCGTTCGTACTATCGTGCTACAGTGGTGAGTCAAAACTGCTCTTTGGTGAACATGAAATCAGATCATGTGAAGGTGTTCAGCAAGGTGATCCTCTTGCTCCCCTTCTTTTCTGCTTAGTCTTAAAAGAAATCACCGAAAGCTTATCCAGCGAGTTCAACATCTGGTTTTTGGATGATGGCACTATAGCTGGCACTGTAGACCACCTCTTGGCAGATATCAGGAAAATAAGGGAGCAAGAAGTAAGCCTGGGTCTCTCCCTGAACCCTTCCAAGTGTGAAGTAGTCTCCTCCAACCCAGACATTGTAGCTAGAATAAGGTCTGCCTTGCCTGGAGCCCATGTCATTATTGCCGAGAATAGCACCCTCCTTGGAGCCCCCCTCGGGTCTAACGCCATTGAGGAGATCCTTGACAAGAAAATCGCAGACCTTAGGAGGATGGAAGGCAGAATAGGTGACATCGATGCCCACGATGCTTTTTATCTCCTCACCAAATGCCTATCCCTTCCAAGGCTAACCTACTTTCTGAGGTGTGCCCCATCTTACGACAACCAAAAGCTTGAAGAGTATGACCTCTTACTGAAGACCATGCTGGAAAAAGTTGTTAACCTCTCCCTCAACGAATGCCAGTGGAAACAAGCCACTCTTCCTGTTAGGCTCGGTGGCTTGGGTGTCCGCACCGCCACCTAAATTGCTGTCCCAGCCTTCCTGTCTTCCTCCTCAGCATCAGATGACCTGGTTAAGGAAATTCTACCTGACACCCTGAGTGATGTAGCGGGGATACAGGACCCCCACTACACGGAATGTGACATGAAATGGGGTGCCATGGCAGACCCAGCACATAGACCAGCCATGCCAAAAGCCAAGAAACAATCCAGTTGGGACAGCCCCATTGTAGACAAAGAAGTCACAGCTTTGCTGGAGGCAGCAAGAACCCCCAGTGATCGTGCACGCCTCACAGCTGAGCAGGCTCCCCATGCAGGGGGACTTCCTTTTGGCAGTCCTTATGCCTGCAACAGGCACACATCTTGATCCTCAGGAGCTCCGTATTGCAGTCGCTCTCCGCCTTGCTGCCCCTATCCACACTGTTTATAGGTGTATTTGCGGCGAGGCAGATGCTGACGAATATGGACTGCATGGCCTGCACTGTGGAAAATCTGGTGGTTGGCACACTAGACACGACGAAGTCAATGACATCATTTAAAGAAGCCTTGCCTCTGCTCAGTGTCCAGCGGAGAGAGAGCCCCGCAACCTACTGAACTGTGACTGTTAGCTTTGTCGGCCAACCAGACGGACTCTCACTGCACCCGTGGAAGGGTGGCAGACAGTTGGCATGGGACTATACTTGCGTATCCACCCTGGCAACCACGTACATCAACCTCTCTGCCGGCACAGCAGGAGCCGCGGCGACACACAGAGAAAGACACAAGTCAGTCAAGTACAGGCAATTAGATCATCGGTACAACTTTGTTCCAATAGGGTTTGAGACCCTAGGCCAATGGGGAGAGAGTGCAAGAAGGTTTCTTAACCCTTCCACTGCTCAGGGATCCTGAGGACATTTACACCCCTGTGCGCAAGAAAAAAAAATTCAAATTTTTTTTTTTTCGTCTTCTAAACATGTTAATTTGTGTCCCCTGAGCACGGGAAAAATAAAAAAAAAATCGTAGGTGACATTTTGGGCGCAATTGACCGAGGAAGTCTGGCAAAAAGTGGGCGTTGACAGAGTGGTTGTCAGAGCCGGTAGAGCTGACAGGTGGGAGTTGCCACAAAGATATTATCACTTAATTATTTCTATGTCTGATTGATTATTGTAATATATTTATATAATAAAAGTGGTGAATAATCGCTATACTCAAAAGTGTGATGTGCATATTAGTCATTCAATTATTATGCTCATAAAACAATAAACAAATAGTTTTGCTGCTATTACACTTTATACACAGGTTATATATAAGTATCTGCATGTTTTGTTCACCATAACGAACCACTAAGTTGGTATTGAGAGTCGAAATCAACGAGGAGTTACCGCCACACACCAGCCAGCCACTCGCTGCCACTCCCTCAACACACGCACTAAACTTTCTCCCCCAACAATACTGTTTGTGGTGTTATTACACTATATACAGACGTTATATATAAGTATATATATATATTTTGTTCACCACAACTGTACAGCTAAGCTGATATAGTTAGTTCAGGCACTAAGAGTCGTCACTATACACAGCTGGCGGCTCCCTCACTCATTCAAGGTCACATGCACTAAACTTTCTCCCCCAACAATACTGTTTGCAGGGTTATTACCCTATATACACACATTATATATAAATATCTACATGTTTTATGCACCGTAACTGTACACCTAAGCTTGTAGTGCGCCCAAAGAGCATAGTGGCCACCCTCTAAACAGCTAGACAAATCATGCAGACGACGTCACCTCCGTCACCCAAATGGCTCCTCCCAGCATAATCCTATTGCTGTTATCACACTAATACACACATTATATATAAGTATTACATTTGTGTTCACCATAGAGAACCACTGAGCTGGTATGGTGAATGCAAACAATAACAGGTAGCCACACAGTCAGTAAACGATGCTTTCTCCCTTCGTCTCTCAGCATCATTCCTCCCACAGCGCTAATTATTACAACAATCCTGCTATTATCACAACCCTGGTTATTTATATCACAGTTAGGGGTCATCTGTAATATTGTCATCGCTAAATAATAACAATTACTAGTATATATTTATTTTGACATTTTTCGGCGATGCTGTGGTCACAAGCTGAACAGCAATGCTGTTCGCTCATGCTGCGTGCGCCAGCCTTGGTTGCGCCAACAGTACTGTGGCTCTTACACCTGAGAATATTGCCCAGAATATTTTTTTAAATGGCGTCTGTTTACAAGAGCCCTGAGGAAGCTAATGTGAACCCCTTGTACCCCCGGGCCATTTGAATTGGGCCTGGCACCCTATGGCGTATATATACGCCATGCGCACCAAGGGACATGTTACTCAGGGCGTATATATACGCCATGCGCAGTTTAAGGGTTAAGGATCTTGGTTTAAGCTCATTGACACCACAAGAGACCCTAGAGCGGCAAGTTTTCTCTTTCAGCGCCTCAGTGTTGCGATCCAGAGGGGGAATGCCCGCTGCATCCTCGGTTCCTGCCCGGCGTCGGAGGAGTTCAAGGAAATTACAGCCTCTAGGAAGCGAACTTTTTCTTGTGTCCTCTTAATGTTCATTTTTTTGTATAAAATCAGATATGTAACTGTATAACCTTGCATAATAAAGTGTACACCATAAAAAAAGGGGGGTGGTAGAAGCGAACACTCTTACGTATTCAGAGTTAAATGGCAAGTTTTTCTCTGAATGCTCTGTGTTCCCTTCTCTGAGGCTGTGGGTCCCTATAATTACACCAGAAGTGGTACCCCCCCCCCCCTATATATATATTTATATATATATTTAAATATATATTTATATATATATATACACACACAAAACATACATACACACACACACAAGGTGTATTACACACATGAGCGTATGCACATACACACACGTGCACACAGTTAGGCCAGTGTTCTTAACCCTTAAAGTGCGCATCACTTCATATGAAGTGTAAATCGTTTTACCAGTCAACTGCGCTTCACTTCATATGAAGTGTATGGGTACCGCGCACGATTTGAATGGCCCGCGGTGTAGCTGGGGGTCCCATACGCTGCCCAGGGGCTCTAGTAAACAGCGGCCATTTTGAAAAAAAATCCAGCTCACGCTCCGATGGCATGGGAGGCCTCAGTTTAGCGAGAGTCACCATGGCGAGTGCACGGTCAAACGCCTCACGAGCACGCATCACTCAGTCCCTCACCCCAGAGCAAATAGCCCACGAATTATTCTCTGAAGGTGAAGAAAGTGTGTTTGACGATTCAGACAACGATGAGGATTATACACAGTTGTCGGGAGATAGTAGCAGCAGCAGTGAAAGTGAGAATGACTGCCATGCCATGGCGAGGCCTATACGCTCTCCCATGCCTCCTCGCCCATTTTCTACCCCAATTCTACCACGACCTCACAGTTCCTGTGGATATTTTCTGTTTGAGGGTGACGAGTCAGAGGGACGTGACTCCTTTTCTGGGTTTAGTGACTCAGATCAAAGTTTTATTGAGCCTGTGGCTGGTACCAGTGGTGTAACTGGGCGAGAAATTGTCGCGTCAGCAGCATCTCGCCCAGCCAAGCGCCACCGCATGGCACCACATGAGGCACCAAGACCCTCGTGTTCACGTGCACCCACCTCACGTGCACGTAGCCGCCGTGCTTCTCGCAGACGGTATTCAGCTCCTGGTCGCCGGTATGCATCGCTTCCTCGCCGTCTTTCCTCTGCATCTCGCAGGACGCCTGGTGTACTTGAGTGGAGTGATGGTGACGATTTTATTCCTAATATTCCTCACTTTGACGATAAAGATGTAGGGATTACAAACCTTTTCCCTAATCAAGGTGAGGACATGGCTGAGATGGAATATTTTACAGCATTCTATGATGAACCACTCATGGAATACATTGTACACCAAACGAACCTGCATGCTGCTTACCTGATTGAGAGAGAAATCACAGAATTTTCACGACTGCAGCGTTGGAAAAATACCACAGTGGCGGAAATGTATGTGTTTTTGGCACTCTGTTTGTTGATGAAGCACTGTCACAAACATGCAATAAATGACTATTGGAGCAAGGACAAGACAATACCAACACCTTTATTCGGGAAATATATGTCACGAGACAGGTTTCAGATACTCCTCAGGTGTCTACATTTTGGAAGTGTTCAGGACCGAACACCTGATGATAGACTGTGGCGAGTGAGGCACTACATGAACGATGTTATTGGAAAATTCAGAGATTTTTACGTACCAGCACAGAAGCTGGTGGTTGATGAATCTCTCATACTTTTCAAGGGACGTGTTCCATTCAAACAGTACATTCCCTCAAAACGAAACCGATTTGGCCTGAAATTTTTTGTTCTTTGTGATTGTGAGACAGGATACGTGTTACACATGATTCTGTACTCGGCTAGTGATGTAGACATTCCCGGTAACGACGAACATGGATTCTCGGGGAGTGTAGTGAAGACCATCATGGCTCCGTGGATGAACAAGGGACACATTTTATACACAGATAATTACTATACAAGTCCCTTGCTAGCTCGGTTCTTGCTAGAAAATAGAACCGGATTGGTTGGTACAGTAATGCCACAACGAAGGGAAATGCCTGTGTTTGACAACGACATTGCAGTTGGTGAGTGTCAGAGAAGGAAAAGTGATAACATTCTGTCAGTTCGGTGGAAAGACAAAAGAGAGGTGAACTTGTTGACAACAATTCATGATGGAACAATGGTGAACAGTGGGAAAGTGAGCCATAAAACAAACGCACCACTATATAAGCCAGACTGTGTTTTAGACTATAATATCAACATGCGGTTGATTGATAAATCAGACATGATGATTGGCACTGCAGAGTGTGTGCGGAAGACATGTAGGTGGACGAAAAAAGTGTTCTTCCATCTTGTGGACATGAGCATGCTGAACTGTTTCAACATGTACCTTGTGAGAACTGGACGTAAGCCCACTTTCCGTGACTTTGTATTTGATGCTGCAATACAGTTATTAGGAAAGTTTGCAAAAGATGTCCCAGGTATTCAGCGGCCCATCATAAACCCACTGTTGCAGCATGCTGGTACTCCACGCCTCGCTCACACTGAAGGCTTCCTAGCACACAATCTTAAGTATTTGCCACCTGGTGTGAAGCGTGCAATAGCCCAACGTGATTGCTTGGTGTGTAAAACAACGACACTTAGAGACAAGAAACGGAAGCTTGTGCAAACATGGTGTGAAACGTGTGGTATCCCATTATGTGCTGTCGACTGCTTCAATGACTACCACAGTCTAGAAATCTTCTAAGTGTGCTTCAAAGTGTGTATAGCGTGTGCGAGTGTGTAAATATGTAAACATATAAGCAGAACATATAATATAATAGACTGTAATGACATATTATATTGCCGTAATTGAAAACATTTGTGTGCGCCTGTGTATACTCAAATATGCAACAATTATTGATACAAAATATGTTCAAACAGTATTTGAAACACAATTAGTGAAAAAAAATTAGATAAAATGCGCTTAGACATTGTAAATAAATAGCGCGAAAATATATTTGTGGCAACTCTGGCTGTTTGAGGACCGCGCGCAACATCTCCCGGGCGTGTACTGCATGGGCGACCATGCAGATTGTGACGTCATCGCAGAGCTTCTCGGCTCTATTGCAACAAAAGTAAGTACAATAGAATTTTTTTTTTATTTTTCCCGTGATCAGTGAACAGAACTTAACAGATTAGCAAAAAAAAAAAATTTTTTTTTTTTCAAAATGACATGCGCCTGTGTGGATAGCAGGATATTAGACCCCGAGCATGTTAAGGGTTAACTTGTATACCATGCAAGGTGAGGTTACCTTGAGGTTACCTTGAGGTGCTTCCGGGGCTTAGTGTCCCCGCGGCCCGGTCGTCGACCAGGCCTCCTGGTTGCCGGACTGATCAACCAGGCTGTTGGATGCGGCTGCTCGCAGCCTGACGTATGAGTCACAGCCTGGTTGATCAGGTATCCTTTGGAGGTGCTTATCCAGTTCTCTCTTGAACACTGTGAGGGGTCGGCCAGTTATGCCCCTTATGTGTAGTGGAAGCGTGTTGAACAGTCTCGGACCTCTGATGTTGATAGAGTTCTCTCTCAGAGTACCAGTTGCACCTCTGTTTTTCAACGGGGGTATTCTGCACATCCTGCCATGTCTTCTGGTCTCATGTGATGTTATTTCTGTGTGCAGGTTTGGGACCAGCCCCTCTAATATTTTCCACGTGTAAATTATTATGTACCTCTCCCACCTGCGCTCAAGGGAGTACAGTTTTAGGCTCTTTAGTCGGTCCCAATAGTTTAGATGTTTTACTGAGTGGATTCTAGCAGTAAAGGATGATGGAGTAAAGGTGATGGAGAAGATTGTGAGAAAAAACCTAGTAACACATCTGGAGAGACGAGACTTCGTGACAACCCATCAACATGGGTTCAGGGAGGGTAAATCTTGCCTTACAGGCTTAATAGAATTCTACGATCAGGTGACAAAGATTTAGCAAGAAAGAGAAGGATGGGCGGACTGCATTTTTTTTGGACTGTCGGAAAGCCTTTGACACAGTACCCCATAAAAGGCTGATGCATAAGCTGGAGAAACGGGCAGGAGTAACTGGTAGGGCACTCCAGTGAATAAGGGAGTACCTAAGCAATAGGAAGCAGAGAGTTACAGTGAGGGGTGAGACCTCAGATTGGCGTGAAGTCACCAGTGGAGTCCCACAGGGCTCTGTACTCAGACCTATCCTGTTTCTGATATACATAAATGATCTCCCAGGGGGTATAGACTCATTCCTCTCAATGTTTGCTGACAACGCCAAAATTATGAGAAGGATTAAGACAGAGGAGGACAGCTTGAGGCTTCAAGAAGACCTGGACAAGCTGCAGAATGGTCGAACAAATGGTTGTTAGAGTTTAACCCAAGCAAATGTAATGTAATGAAGATAGGGGTAGGAAGCATGAGACCAGATACTACAAGGAATCATTTGGGAGATGAAATACTTCAAGAGTCAGAGAGAGAGAGAAAGACCTGGGGGTTGATATCACGCCAGACCTGTTCCCTGAAGCTCATATCAAGAGGATAACATCAGCGTCATATGCCAGGTTGGCTAACATAAGAACGGCCTTTAGAAACTTGTGTAAGGAATCTTTCAGAACATTATATACCACATATGTCAGACCAATCCTGGAGTATGCGGCTCCAGCATGGAGTCCATATCTAGTCAAGCATAAGACTAAACTGGAAAAGGTTCAAAGGTTTGCCACCAGACTAGTACCCGAGCTGAGAGGTATGAGCTATGAGGAGAGACTACGGGAATTAAACCTCACTTCATTGGAAGACAGAAGAGTTAGGGGGACATGATCACCACATTCAAGATTCTCAAGGGAATCAACAGGGTAGATAAAGACAGGTTATTTAACACAAGGGGCACACGCACTAGGGGACACAGGTGGAAAGTGAGTGCCCAAATGAACCACTGAGATATTAGAAAGAACTTTTTTAGTGTCAGAGTGGTTGACAAATGGAATGCATTAGGAAGTGATGTAGTGGAGGCTGACTCCATACACAGTTTCAAGTGTAGATATGATAGAGCCCAGTAGGCTCAGGAACCTGTACACCTGTTGATCGACGGCTGAGAGGCAGGACCAAAGAGCCAGAGCTCAACCCCTGCAAGCACAATTAGGGCAGTACAATTAGGTGAGTACACACACACTCACATGCACACACACAAGTGTACACATGCACATGTATATACGTGTACACACATATATATATACACGTGGACAGAAAAATACAAGCCACCGACCAGTGGACAGAGAGCACCACACCGGCCTGGCGAAGAAGGCACAAAACTGCATCAAAAGGCCCACCTAGACAACAAAACCCAAGGCCCCAGCATGACCACAACATGTGCCAAGATCCAAAAAGATCAGCCTGCAAGCCAGGAAGACCCCTGAACCCCAAAAGGCAGAACCGGGTCACACACGAGAAAACAAAGCCCCCAGAATCCACAAAGGGGACCCACAAACCTCCGGAACGAAACCAAAGAACCCAAAGGAACACGAAATCGAACTTGGGGAGCTCAAACTACCACATTTGCTGGCAATAATACATCACAAAGACAAAGCACAGCCCCCACACAGAACCCCCCCAGGGAAACGGCCAAAACAGACCAAAAATCGAGGGACAAAGTGTGGGAGCAAGCATAAACAGACGGACACTGAGCCCAAACCCTAGGGCCCAGACCCAAAACAGACGGAAAACAGAAAACCCGGTGTAAAAACCAACACCCAAACGTTCCCAGAGGAACAGAAGACGGGCAGAAAACACCAGAAAAGCAAAGAAACGGCCACAGGAGAATAAAACCCCTGAAAGATGTGAAAAAACTCACCCAAGATGCTCGCTTGCACACCCAGGCGCATGTAAACAAACCACAACCCCGCCCTGGTGGCCATGCCGGGAAACCGGCTGAAGAAAATGCCTACCAGAACAGGGGGCCGTGACCAACGCAATAGATACAAAAACACGCCAGCAAAATTGGGAAGGAAGCAGACTAGATGGACGAAAAACTCCGCCCAGAAGCAAAAAACCCAGGCAGGGGCAAACAGCCCCAGAACTGCTAGCAGGCATCCCCCATAGCCCCGGGGACCCGCAACAGAGGCCCTAGGGCAGAGCCGTCCTCCACACCCTCAGCCCTTAAAGAAAAGGAAGAGTCCAGGGGAAAGGTAGCAAGAAAGGGCTGCTGGTAAGACCCAGAAGCCTTGGCAGGAAGAACAGGCTCAAAAACCTCCATCCCCAACCCGAACGGGGCAGCCCCCAAAGCCACCCGAGTTTCAGCCCCAACTAAACCCCGCCCCGACCCCAAAACCCGCAGACGGTCAGGAGCCGGGAACAGGGAGGGAAAGGGGCAAACAGCACCTATCCAAAACGGGGCGTCCCCGGGGCATCCGAGTGGGAAACCAACCGAGCGCGTTGCAGCAACCTAACCTAGCTTGCAACACGGATGCCGCCTGTACTCTGAACAGTAATAACATTAGGAGAGTACTGGAGAACAAGCAGAGAACATATCTCGCAAGACTCCAGGTCAAGGTGTCAGTGACCCAACAGGCAGCATGACGGAGGTAAGAGTGGCAACTGTCACCCGGAGACAAGGGCACAGCAACCAACGAACCCATACAAGACAGGTTGGAACCCGGAAGACATATTCAGTGGTCCACCAAGCCCTGACAGGGTTTTCCAGGGCCCGTAGGGTAACAACTACGGGAAGCCCGGGTAAGGTGTTGCTAACCGGTTAAAACCCAAAACTAACAAGGGGGTAGAGGACAACACTGAAAACCCCTGCAACGTGTACAATCACGGGGGCCTAGCAGAGGGCCACCAAACACTACCAGTGGAACTATAGCCACACTAGGCAGATCCCCACCAAGCAAATGAAAAAACAAAACAAAAGAAAAACCCCGCAAACGTACACCGTCCCCAGAGGCAACACGAACCGGTCGCCGCGTAGGTGGCAGGTCGCGCAACACCTTGATGCCCTAACCAGCACAAAACCAGTCCCTACCCAAGGCCAAACAAGGGCCCCAAGGGCGAAGCAAATGCCGAGCAGCAAGAACCTCTATGGGAATGGTTCCCGAACGCCCCAGGGAAGATAACTCTGTCACGCAGGGGCAGTACTCACAGGCCGCTTAGGGAAGGAAGCCCCTAAGCACATGCAGCCCCGGTACTGATGAGGAACACCTGGCCACCGCACAACACAACATGGCAGTGAACGCCACGAAAGACAAACACCTCCTAGGAATCAGAGACCAGAGAAGCGTCTGTCCCGGTTGACATTAGCTTACGAACTGATGCTAGGCAGCTGGTGCCGTAAGGTCCTGGGCTCCCCCCTCCCCCTCTCGGGGCGGGGAGGGGTGCGCAGACGATCGGCGCGGCAGTAAAGTGTGATGTTTGCTTGTTTTCCTTGTTTCCTTGGGATTGTAGGGAGTTTCTACCTCTCTGTTCGGTTTTTTGTTTTAGTTTTTTACCATGTGGGGTTTGTTTTTGTTATGCCTACCTTTCTGGGTGCCTAACCCCGGTCGATGGCAGATAAGGAAAACCCCAACCACAAGGGGGTTTTCAAGGGCCATTGCTCCCTGAAATCTCTCTGAAGGGGCCACGTTCTGGCGCTGGTCCCTGATAGGTCTGAACTCCTTAGCTAATGTCCCAGTCTAATATAACATACATTAGCCCGATAAGCTCAGGGAGCCATAGGGGCTCCCCACAGAAAAGGTCTGTTTCTACATTGTTTATTAAATATTTTGTTTATAATTTTCTTTTGTTTCTTTTGGACGTTTTCTGTAATTAGTTTTATAATTTTCAGAAGTGTGTTTAAACTCGTTCAGTGATTGCACAGAGAGAGACGTGCAATTCCAAATATCAGAGATACTCAAGAGCGCACCCAACAAGCCTGGTGGAAATAGATACAAGGTAAAGACTTTCGAACTTAATACTATTATATCAAATACCATCTGAAACTGTACCACTTACCAGCTCTGTGAAACTTACCAGCTTGCTTGCTTACTATGTGAACTGCCACCTGCTACTTTTTTCAACTTCTTTCTTCATCAATTGTTACTTCTACCATGTATAAAGCCTCATATATATATGCACCACTTTCACTGTTATGGTTTCCACTGGCATCATCCTCCGCCTAGACAATCTTCTCTTCAGCCATCATCTTGCAACATCCACTACCCATCTACCACTATCACCACCTTCACTACAACATACATTAACCATTCCACCACTACCACCTTCACTACAGCATCCTTAACCCCATGTACCACCACCACCTTCACACCACCTACTACTACCCATGTACCACCACCTTCACAACAACACTACCCATGTACCACCACCTTCACAACAACATTACCCATGTACCACCACCTTCACACCACCACTACTACCCATGTACCACCACCTTCACAACAACACTACCCATGTACCACTACCTTCTCAACACCACTACTACCCATGTACCACCACCTTCACAACAACACCACTACCCATGTACCACCACCTTCACAACAACACCACTACCCATGTACCACCACCACCACCTTCACACCACCACTACTACCCATGTACCACCACCTTCACAACAACACCACTACCCATGTACCACCACCACCACCTTCACACCACCACTACTACCCATGTACCACCACCTTCACAACAACACCACTACCCATGTACCACTACCTTCTCAACACCACTACTACCCATGTACCACCACCTTCACAACAACACCACTACCCATGTACCACCACCTTCACAACAACACCACTACCCATGTACCACCACCTTCACAACAACACCACTACCCATGTACCACCACCACCACCTTCACACCACCACTACTACCCATGTACCACCACCTTCACAACAACACCACTACCCATGTACCACCACCACCACCTTCACACCACCACTACTACCCATGTACCACCACCTTCACAACAACACCACTACCCATGTACCACCACCACCACCTTCACACCACCACTACTACCCATGTACCACCACCTTCTCAACACCACTACTACCCATGTACCACCACCTTCACAACAACACCACTACCCATGTACCACCACCACCACCTTCACACCACCACTACTACCCATGTATTCGTTGCCTTGTTGGGTTGAATGTTATACACAGTAGGCACTAATGTAGTTTTATTGATTAAGACAGCAAGGTGTATAACTGGCCAGCCGAGGTCCGAACCTACTCTGGGTCTGTGAGAGAACTGTGCCCTGTTGCAAGCACGGCTGGTGCTCCTCTGTCTGGCATGACGTCAGAGGCCTACGCGCCTGTGATTGGTTATATTCCAACCGCCATATAATTTGAGTATAACACCGCTCGGACACGCTACCAAGTCGACGTCCCTTGTCGACAAGCTCTGGCTAGCTATATAGTTACAATGATACTGAAAGGACCTCGGTGGCATTCAATAATGGCTTACATGTGAAATTTGCATAATAAACATTAAAAGAAGATCAGGTGTGCATAATACTAACAACTCGGCGTATGCACCAAAAAAAAATTGATCATAATAGGTGAAAATCATGGTAACAATGCTTTAATTAAACCAGAGTATTAAGAACATGTGTATGTCTACTGATCAGATATGAACAATACAACTCAAGGTACAGTATTGCCTAAACAAAATTATTAACATGTGTTAATGGCATGTGCTTGAAACAATACTAAATTAAACAATTATTACATTAATGGAACAAAGTTCTGACCTCACAACCACAAATGAATTTTAAGATTTTTAGATAGATAATGAGGATTTTTTTTTTTTTTTGTTAATGTGCAATATATTTACAAGACCAATGTACAATATATTTAATGTAGTTATCTTGAGTTATCTTGAGATGATTTCGGGGCTTTTAGTGTCCCCGCGGCCCGGTCCTCGACCAGGCCTCCACCCCCAGGAAGCAGCCCATGACAGCTGACTAACACCCAGGTACCTATTTTACTGCTAGGTAACAGGGGCATAGGGTGAAAGAAACTTTTGCCCATTGTTTCTCGCCGGCGCCTGGGATCGAACCCAGGACCACAGGATCACAAGTCCAGTGTGCTGTCCGCTCGGCCGACCGGCTCCCCACAATATATTTCAATAGTACAATAGTACAATATATTTCCATGCTATATACAAGACCTGGATCAAGAAGACTAACATCTGCTTCATAGCAGTCAGGATTCACTGGCCTCAATGTGGTTGCTAGAACATTAATGAACTCTTATGACAAGCACTGTAAAAATGCAAATGGTAGTAGATTTATTAATGGCATCTAATTTATAACAAAATAAAGTTGAGAAAAACTTCATTATACTATATATATATAATGGTAATAATAAGACACATGTGGTGGAAATACTGCAAATGAATTTTGCAAAACAAAACAGAATAACTGCAGAGTGCACTCAATTATAAATTCTGCGGATATCTACACTTAGCTCATCCAGAGCACTATACAACTCTGGCTCTGACTGAAGGTCCGGAACAGATGAAACTGCATGTGACAAACTATCATCTTGAGAGATATCCTCGTTAACATCTAGCCAATGGACATGTGGTGAGTGCACGGTTGAAACGAGAGGTCTAGATCTAAGATTATAATTGCTAGTATGGGGTTGCTGAACATCAAGTGGTCTGTCAACCACAGAAGGTGGTGTCCGAGTAGGAGTATCTGTCTGGGTAAGTTCATTGTCATCTTCCTCATCAGTCTCGTCAACAGTCATTTTAGCTAACTTCATGTGGTCTAAATGTTCATTTATATACTCTCCTGTTAACAAGTTCCCAAGTCTGTACTTGTTACCTTTGATAAGCTCGGTTACCTTATATGGACCCAAAAATTTCTTAGTTAACTTGTACATAGGGCCAGACCTGTGATGGTTAAGTATCATTACTACAGATCCAATAGTTATTTTACTGGGTTTAGTTCGTGCATTCCTTGTTAGAGTGAACTCGGCTGTTGCTTTGGACAGTTGTTCTCGTATTTTCTTGAATACTAGTTGCATTTGTCTTCGCTTCACTTGAACAAAATCATCTACGTTATATAAGGGAGTAGGAGGTACATTAATCAATTCATTAGGGAGGATCTTATCTGTACCATAAAGAATAGTGTGAGGTGTGTCACCTGTAGAAACATTAATTGAAGAATTTATGGCACACTGAATTAAGGGTATAAAATCATCCCAATTGTTGTTATCAAAATTCAACGTGACTCTCAAGGCATCTAACACTTTCCTGTTAGTACGTTCGGCTAATCCATTACTAGCTGGGTGGTAAGGCATGATACTACATTTTTTAATGTTATATAAATCACACAAGCTAGTTAAAATACTATTAATGAATTCTGGACCATTATCTGAAAGGATTACTTTAGGCATACTATATCTACAAATTATTTGGTCATGGAATGCGCTGGCTATAGTTTTTGCTGTTTTGTTCGGGATAGGAACTAGTTCACAAAATCGTGAAAAATTATCAACCATTACAAGCAAATGTTTGTTCCCTTTCTCTGTTGCCGCAAAATTTATCAACAAATCCATCGATACTCGTTCCCAAGGAGCTTTAGTTGCTGGGTACACCTGAATTGGATTAGGTCCTGAAACATGTCCCTTGTGCTGTAAGCAGGTTAAACATCTGTCAACATAATGAGCAATCTCCTTAGCCATTTTTGGCCAAAAATACTTCAATAGACCTTGTTGGAGTGTACGATCCTTTCCTGGATGTGCACTTGCAGGAGCATCATGGATTATTTTTAACACAGTTGGTACCAAGACAGCTGGAACAACTAACTGACAACATTTCCTCGGGGATGTCCCTAGCTTTACTACTCTACACAGTAAATTGTCCAACATAACTAATTCTTTCAATGGTACTGGCGGTTTATGAATCGGGCGAGTGTCTTGCTTAGTCAAAAATTTAATGACGGGTGCCCATATGGGGTCTTGTCTCTGTTACGTCTCGACTACTGTAGCATCTAATGCTGGATAATTTAACTGAATAGCAGCTACGTGTCAAGAAAACGCATCGGCTACAACATTTTGCTTTCCTGGAATATATCCAAATGTTGGATTGAATTCTTGAATTGTGAGCAAATATCTAGCAAACTTTCCAACTGGATTCTTATTTTTGAACAAGGGAATTAATGGTTGGTGATCTGTAAGAACATGAACTGGGTAATTATAAATTGTATCCTTGAAATGTTTAAGTGCCCAGACAACTGCCAAGGCTTCTCGTTCTGTTGCGCTATAATTTTTCTCTTCTTTAGATAATGTGCGGCTAGCATAAGCTATTGCGTGATCTCTGTGACCTTCTGTTTGAAGTAATGCAGCACCTAGACCTATGTCACTAGCATCTGTAACCAACGTAAAAGGTTTAGAAAAATCTGGGTACCTAAGGACAGGTGACGAAATCAAGGCTGCCTTGAGTTTTTTGAATGACTGATCCTGGGCCTCTCCCCAAACAAAGGGTTCATCTTTTCTTTGCAACTTGTAAAGTGGAGCGGCTATAATAGAGAATCCAGCAATAAATGAACGATAAAATCCTACAAGACCTGTGAACTGTCTTATGGCTTCTGTGGTACGAGACGTTGGAAATTCACCGGCAGCAATAATTTTTTATTCATTCAATGTAATACCTGAAGGTGTAGCTGTATGACCTAGGAAATTAATCTTCTTTAAAAATAAACATTTTGCAAGCTTTATTTTTAAATTAGCTTCAGCGAGCTTTGCAAGTACTTTCTCAAGGTTCTGGAAATGAGTCTGAACATCTTGCAACATGATTATGAGATCAAGGTAAACTAGAAGAGTACTTCCTATCAATCTACGAAATAGATTTGTCATGAGCCATGAAAAGGTTATTGGACTACTCTGCAAACCAAATGGCATTCTTTTGAAATGAAAATGACCATTGGGAGTACTAAAGGCTGTCAATTGTTTACTTTCCTCATCAAGGGGGATTTGCCAAAATCCCTGCAACAAATGTAATGTTGAGAATACTTTATTTCGACCAATACTTTGCAACAAATCATTTAGAACTGGAAGTGGGAAACGATCAGGTATCGTTACTCTGTTAAGCTTCCGATAATCGATTACAGGTCTCCAAGTCCCATCTCGCTTTGGTACAAGAATCAATGGAGCATTCCATGGCGAATTACTCGATTCAATTACATCACTCTGTAACATTTCCTCTGTGAGTCTATCGGCTTCTGCTCTCTGAGAATGGGGAAGACAGTAAGCTGGTACATAAATAGGCGTAGTTCCTTGTTCAAGGGGAATTTTATGTGTAATAAGAGGAGTGAGACCTAACTTTTCTCCTGGTAGAGCAACAACGGCTCTATTCATGTTCAAAATTTTCAAAAGCTAAGCCACAGAGTCAGGAAAATCAGTAGGACTGAGGTGTTGCACCTCTGGCTGAGATCCCTGTTCTCCTGGTGTGAGTGTACAAACAGTATGATCCATGGAGACATCATCCACAACTTGCACCGGTAACAAGTAAAGGGAAAAATCTACAACATGGGTACCAGACTGGAGATGGATGTCGGCATTACTAGTGTTTGCAATATACAATGTAACAGTACCATCCTGCACTGTGTGCCAGGAGGGTTCAACAAACGTACCATTCACTTTACATGTTTCACTTTCCGCAATCATATTCGACAACTCAGGCACTCCCTGAACCTTAACTCTTATTCTGGTGAGAGAATGAGAGTGCAGCACAGTGTCAGTAGCCGTGGAACCACTGACTTCAGAGATGGAAGCTGCCAGGCGAGCGAGACAACGAGAATCCATTAGGGCGTCCCCTTCCAGAAAGTCCCGATACTCACTCTCCTTAACAACTGCACAACTACGATGCTTCAATCGAGTGCCCGTTTTCTCGGGTATGCTACCCGAGAAGGATACAACTGCAACTACAGAAGCAACTACAACTGGTCTAGAGGGCCAAGTACCAAATCTACACAGTAAAATAACAACGTACTGGAGTGAACGATATGGAAGAAAATGCAGAATAGAGCCAGTAAAGAGCAGAGGTGCCATAGGCACAATCAGAGAACACTGTATAAACATCAGAGGTCCATGGTTGTTCAACGTCCTCCCAGCAAGCATAAGAAATATTGCCGGAACAACCGTGGACATCTTCAAGAGGAAACTAGATTTATTCCTCCAAGGAGTGCCGGACCAACCGGGCTGTGGTGGGTATGTGGGCCTGCGGGCCGCTCCAAGCAACAGCCTAGTGGACCAAACTCTCACAAGTCAAGCCTGGCCTCGGGCCGGGCTTGGGGAGTAGAAGAACTCCCAGAACCCCATCAACCAGGTACCACGACAAGGATCTGACAAACCTACGCTAGCAAGGCGGGTGTCAACAAAATTAACGTAGTCTGATTGAAGGTTGAACTCATGGCCCTGTCGATACATGCTACACAAGGGTATGACGTGGTCGTTAATACTAATGTTCCAACGATGAGGAAACAATGCAATATTTTCGTCAATCATGGTGTACAGACCTAAGAGAATGTCTCCAGGAAAATGAATAATGTCAACAACTAAACATGGTATAGACAATGTGACATCATTTAATTTGAGTGGGAGGTCAATTTCACTCTGAACTTTTACTTTATTCCCTGAAATACCACTTAGAAAAGGTATGGGTGACTGTTTTAAAGTAGTAGGGTGCTTACTTTCAATGTCTCTAAGAGCTGAGGACTTGACAATATTAACTTTTGCACCTGAGTCAAGAAAAACTTAAAACTCTACCATGTACAATGACTGAGACAAGGGGACCATCACTTGAGACTGGACAAGTTACTACTTGTGACGTATGTTGTCTGGGATATCTGCATCTCGTCTGTGTCAAATTCACTGTGGTTCCGTCAACATCTACAACTGGTTTAGAGTCAGTGTCCTCCTCTGTCAAGTGTCCAAATCTATTTTGGGTAGCTACTGAATACACAGGGAGGGCACTAGGATTGGTTAGCGGATGGCCTTGGGGGTTTCCCGACGACATGGAGTGAACATTCTGAACTCCAGCATTATGTGACCGAGTATTATAATTTGAAGTTGCATTATAGTTGGGCTGGGAGTTGTAATTACGCGAGTTCTGATAATGTCTTGGACGCTGTGCGCCTCGCAAAGACTGACCATGGGAGTTACGAGGTGGGGATGTCCTTTGCCTAGCTCTACAATCCGCAGTGTGGTGACCAACTTGTTTATGGTACTTGCAATATGGGAGCCTAGAATGATTAGATTGACAAGGGGACCGAGAGAATTGTCTAGGGGATGATGATGATCTAGGGGTGGACCAACAGTCCCTTGCGAGGTGGTTACTCTTACCACAATGCCAACATGAGGGAGTGGATGGTTGTGGACTATGGCATCTCAGCAACTTATGAGGAGGCGAATTTGACTGGGGGCTACGAGCATGGGTACGCTTCTGCGACCAAGAGTTTTGAGAGTTTGTGGGAGGATACTGAGAGCTTGTTACTACATTTACAGTATCAGAGGGTGGCAACAGTTGAGCACTTCGGGGAGCTAGTTTATCGGTAGCATTGTTAATAGCCTCAAACACTTCACCAATTTCATGTTTATCTCCAAAATTTTGTTGCGCAATGATCGGTTTAGTATATTCTGGGGCAAAATGCATTAAAGTTCCAAATGCTATCATCTTGGCCATAGCCTTAGGGGACAGATTATTGTCTTTATCTACCCAAGACGAACTAATCATAGCAGACACTAAGGCATACAGATACTGATCGAGACGGCTAGTAAACGCATTAAACGACTCACCAGGCTGCATAGTGGCATTGGCAATTTTCTTGACTAACCTATACGGGTCGAGGTCTTCTTTGTTAACAAAGCGCCGGTGAAAGAAATCCTTAACCCTCAAACCGCGCATATCGTATATAAATGATATCAGTGACAAAACCAAAACCGCGCACATCATTTATATATGATTTCGTGTCTAGCGCTCTAATTTAAACGCCTCGCCTGGGATAGGGGCAGCTATAGTACAGCCACAACCGATAGTTGCCAGATGCCACCTAGAAAAAAAATCCAGGTCAACATTCTTGGGTGTTAGAGCGTCAGTATTGAGCAAGCCACCAAGGCTGGCGCACGCAGCACGAGCTTACAGCACCGCTGTTCAGCTTGTGACCACAGCATCGCCTACAAATACCATAATATAAATGATACTGCTATTATTTAGCAGTGATAGTATTACTGAAGCCCCCTGACTGTGATAAAATTGTCCAGGATTCTGATAATAGCAGGATTGTGGTGATATTTAGCGCTGTGCTCCATAGAGGGAGGAGTAAGGCTGTGGGAGGGGGTCCGTCTAATTACCACAAGCTACCACAAGCTACACAAGCTTCAGAAAGCTTCCTGGCAATACGTTAGTAATGAATAAATATGATATGTTAAGTTAGGCTGACCTAACCTAACCTATCCTAACCTATCCTAACCTAACCTAACTTAACTAAACCAACCCTAACCTAACCTAACCGAAGCTTGGATCGTCGACTTGATTTGGCGTCACCAGCTTTTTATTTTCGTCTAATTTTTTTATAAAAAGATACTTTTTCAGATAAAAATTATGTTTTTTCGTGTTGTACATTCAGCACCAACATTATAATGAGTAAATATATCATATTTATTCATTACTAACGTATTGCCAGGAAGCTTTCTGAAGCTTGTGTAGCTTGTGGTAATTAGACTGACCGTTGGGAGGGAGGGTTGTGGCGTCGTCTTCTGACTGTGTGTAATTACCTAAGTGTAGTTACAGGATGAGAGCTACGCTCGTGGTGTCCCGTCTTCCCAGCACTCTTTGTCATATAACGCTTTGATACTGACGGTCTGGGTCCCCACCACCTTCTCACTTAACTTGTTCCAACCGTCTACCACTCTATTTGCGAAGGTGAATTTTCTTATATTTCTTCGGCATCTGTGTTTACCTAGTTTAAATCTATGACCTCTTGTTCTTGAAGTGCCAGGTCTCAGGAAATCTTCCCTGTCAATTTTATCAATTCCTGTTACTATTTTGTATGTAGTGATCATATCACTTCTTTTTCTTCTGTCTTCTAGTTTTGGCATGTTTAATGCTTCTAACCTCTCCTCGTAGCTCTTACCCTTCAGTTCTGGGAGCCACTTAGTAGCATGTCTTTGCACCTTTTCCAGTTTGTTGATGTGCTTCTTAAGATATGGGCACCACACAACAGCTGCATATTCTAGCTTTGGCCTAACAAAAGTCATGAACAATTTCTTTAGTATATCGCCATCCATGTATTTAAATGCAATTCTGAAGTTAGAAAGCATAGCATACGCTCCTTGCACAATATTCTTTATGTGGTCCTCAGGTGATAGTTTTCTATCTAGAACCACCCCTAGATCTCTTTCTTTATCAGAATTCTTTAAAGATTTCTCACATAATATATAGGTTGTGTGGGGTCTATGTTCTCCTATTCCACATTCCATAACATGACATTTATTAACATTAAATTCCATTTGCCAAGTGGTGCTCCATCTACTTATTTTGTCCAGGTCTTCTTGAAGGGCATGACAATCATCTAAGTTTCTTATCCTTCCTATTATCTTAGCATCATCAGCAAACATGTTCATATAATTCTGTATACCAACTGGTAGATCATTTATGTAGACAATAAACATCACTGGTGCAAGAACTGAACCCTGTGGTACTCCACTTGCAACATTTCTCCCGTCCGATACATTGCCTCTGATCACTGCCCTCATTTTTCTATCAGTCAGAAAATTTTTCATCCATGATAGAAGCTTACCTGTCACCCCTCCAATATTTTCCAGTTTCCAGAACAACCTCTTATGTGGAACTCTGTCGAAAGCCTTTTTTAGGTCCAGATAGATGCAGTCAACCCAACCATCTCTTTCCTGTAATATCTCTGTGGCTCGATCATAGAAACTGAGTAAATTCGATACACAGGATCTTCCAGATCGAAAACCATATTGTCTGTCTGATATTATATCATTTCTCTCCAGGTGTTCTACCCATTTAGTTTTGATTAGTTTTTCCAATACTTTCACTATTACACTTGTCAATGATACCGGTCTATAATTGAGGGGGTCTTCCCTGCTTCCACTTTTGTAGATTGGAACTATGTTATCCTTTTTCCACACGTAAGCTACGACTCCTGTAAACAGGGATGCCTGAAAAATCAGTTGAAGAGGAATGCTGAGCTCAGGTGCACATTCTCTCAGAACCCATGGTGAAACTCCATCTGGACCAAATGCTTTGTTCTTATTTAGCTCCTTGAGCATTTTTTCCACTTCGTCTCTGGGCACCTCTATGTGCTCTATGTTGTTCTTTGGAATTCTTATTGTATCTGGTTCCCTGAAGATTTCATTTTGTACAAACACACTTTGGAACTTTTCGTTTAATGTTTCACACATTTCCTTTTCATTTTCCGTGAATCTATTTCCCATTTTCAACCTCTGAATATTATCCTTACCTGCAATTTGTTGTTTATGAATTTATAGAACAGACCTGGTTCTGTTTTGCATTTGTCTGCAATCCCCTTTTCAAAATTTCTTTCTGCCTCTCTCCTCACTGCCGTGTAGTTGTTTCTCGCATCTTTGTATCGCTGGTATGTTTGGGGGTTCGGCCTCTTCCTATGCTGATTCCATTTTTGTGTCTTTTGGTCTCTGGCCCTCTCGCACTTTCTGTTGAACCAATCCTGTTTCCTAGTTCTGCTTCTCTGTTTTGGTATAAATTTTTTTGTCCCTTTATCATATATTTCACAAAACCTGACATACATCTCATTCACTTCCTTGCCTAGCAACAAGTCTGTCCAATTATACTCACTAAAAAAATTTCTAAGGTTGCCACAATGTCCTCTCCTGAAGTCAGGTTTTTCATTTGCATCGACCGTCATATTTTCTTCCAGATTATAACGCATTGCATACTTTATTCCCAAAAAGACATGGTCACTTTTACCCAAGGGAGGAAAGTACTGAATGTCAAATATTTCTTCCTCCTTCCTGGTAAATATCAAATCTAGCATGGAGGGGACGTCCCCTTCCCTCATCCTCGTAGCTTGTTTAACATGTTGATACAAGATTGTTTCCAGGATGAGGTCTACAAATTTACAGGTCCAGAAATCTTCTGTTTTAGCTTCACATGCTTCCCAGTCTATGGATTTCAAGTTGAGGTCGCCGACTATCAACAGTCGTGAACTATCGTTATCCGCTCTCGCTATGATCTCTCTCATTATTGTTATAAGACCTTCTCGTTTACTATCTAGCTCCTCCTTTGACTATGTGCTGCTTAACGGTGGACTATATGCATTTATGATCATTAGTTTATCATCCTCATGGCAGATCTCTAGTGCTATTATGTCAACTTCTTGTGGATTGGCAGTCACTATTTCGTTCACCTTTAAGTGTTCTTTCACCAGCACAGCAACGCCACCGCCTTTCCTGATTTTTCTGTCCCGTCTCCAAATTGAGTAGCCCCTTGGAAATATGACCTCATTTAAAATAGCATCTTCAAGTTTTGTCTCCGTGAGTGCAACAATGTCTGGTGTCTTCAGCTGTATTATATCACTTAACTCCAGTATCTTTGATCTTACTCCATCTATGTTGGTGTATGCAATCTTGAGGAACTTGTTCCCCCTCTTCTTATTTTTCACTCCCCCTTTCTCTAATGATATTGTTGGTTTGCCTTTATGTACCACTTTACTGGCCTGCCTACCCCTATCACTTTGTAGAAAAAAGAATTGATTTCTTCTTCATTCCTGCTCTCATTTAAACGTTTTGCCTCGGCGAGGTTCAGTTTCAGCTTCTCTCTATCTTCTTTTGAAGATCACGTCTTAACGACCACACTTTCCCATCCTCATCACTTTGTAATTTTCTAGCATTCCTTAATACTTCTTCCATTTGTTTGGTACCTTTTAGAGTGATCCTCAAAGGTCGATCTTTCCCTTTTACATATCTGCCTATTCTCCTGTAGTCGCAGACATTCTCTATGGTTGTAAGACCTTCCATGAGGCCAACAATTTTATCTAGTACTATTTCTTCTTCTACAGCTCTTTCTGACCTAGATGTTATCTCCTTTTCCTTGCAGCCAAAAATGATCAGGGACTTACTCCGATCAACTGTGTTTTGCACCAACTTCGGGTTAGATGCCAATTCTTTCCTCACTTCTAGCCTAATGTTTGTTTAATCTTGGTTGCTGCAGTGTTTGACTTCCTTTACTGCTTCTTCTATTTTTTCCTTCTCCTTGGCCACTTGTGCATAAGTGAGTTGCATATCTTTCTTGCACTGTTCTATTCCCTGTGTAACTTCCTCCATCTGTGCTGACAAAAGCTGTTTCTCCTGTTGAAATTCCTTACCTAACCTATTGTAGTTATTTATGTTTAAATTTACTTTATATTCTTCCAAAGCTATTTTTAAGAGTCTATTTTCTTCTTCCATGGCTTTGCAATTAGTTTTCAAATGAATCTTATCCTTGCGCAAGTCTTTCACTACACCCTCAAGACAGACAACTTTGCTATTTAAATGGTCATTACTTTCTTTCAATTTACTAATTATTTCTACATGAGAGGTCACAATAGTATCTAATTTTACCACCTTGTTGTATAGACTGGTTATCTCAATGCTTTCTTCACTGAATCCAGCAAAATCAAGCTCTGTTTTGTATTTCCTCTTGCAGGCGGCCATCTTGAATGTTGTTCTCCGCACTGTAAACACTAGGGGTAACTTTTTCTCATCCACTATTTCACTTCCCTTGGCACATTCCTGTTATCTCACCTATTTTTCAAAAGCACTATACCTTTATGTTCTCTGGGACACCACTCACTATCATCATCCTGTACTACAATATTTAGGATTATTGAAATATGCTGGAGCTCCACTTGTCTGCCTCTTGGGAAAGAACTTGGGATAGTGTGTGGCCACCATTTATTGACTGCACTCACCATACCAGCTTAGTGGTTCGCTATGGTAAACACAAATGTAGATACTTATATATAACGTTTGTATAGTGTGAGATAACAGCGAGAGGAGAAGATTGGGAGCCGCCATTTTGGTGAGGGAGGAGCATCGTCTGCACGACTTGGCATGGTGTTGACTGATGGCCACTATGATCTTTGGGCACCATACCAGCTTATTTGTACAGGTATGGTGAATAAAACAGGTAGATACTTATATATAATGTGTGTATATAGCGTAATAACACCACAAACAATACTGTTGGAGGACAAATATTAGTGCGTCTGACCTTGAGGGCGGCCGCATATCAGCTGACTGTGTGAGTAGCTACGTCTTTGTGCCTTTACTCACTATACAAGCTTAGATGTACAGTTATGGTGAATAAAACATGTAAATACGTATATATAATGTCCGTGTATAGTGAATAAATACAAAAACAGTATTGTGGGAGTTGAATGAGGGTGAGTGAGGTTGTGATGAGGGAGGGAGTGGCAGAGAGTGGCTGGCTGATGTTTGGCGGTCACTCCTCGTTGCTTTTTGACTCACAAGACCAACTTAGTAGTTCGTTATGGTGTACAAAACATGCAGATACTTATATATAACCTATGTATATAGTGTAACAACAGCAAAACTATTTGTTTATTGTTTTATGAATATAATAATTGAATCACTAATATGCACACCATAATTTTGAGTACAGCAATGGTTCACACATTTTATAATATAAATATACCACAATTTACTGTATGGAATAATATTACTGCAAAAAAACTAAGAAAAAATCAATCAGAGACATTGAAATAATTAGGTAATAATATATATGTGGCAACTGCCGTCTGACAGCTCGGGCGGAGTAGACCTCGTCTGGCGAAGGCTCTGCCAACGCCCCTTTTCTGGGGGGAGCCCCGTCGGCTCCCCGGAGCCCGGAGCTATCCCAGGCTGATATGCTAATGTCAGACTTTGGCATCAGTCATGTGTATGAAGTTCTTAGGCCTACCGGGGACCACGGCCAGAACCGGGCCCCCTCAGAGAGGCAAGGGGAGCAATGGCCTATAGAAGCCCCCGTGTGGTTGGAAGCATTCTATATCTGCCATCGACCGGAACAGGCACCCAGAAAGGTAAGCGCCTCAAAACAAACCCCTATTCTGGTTAAAATTGCTACCAAAAACCGAACTAGTGGATAGAACTCCCCAACCGAAAACAAGCAAACTAGTGTGACGTCACACACCGCTGCGCCGCTGTCTACGCAGCTCCCCCCTCCCCGGGTGGGGGAAGGGGGAGCCCCAGACCCCCCGCGCCGGCTACCCACACCTCAGTTCTTGAGGCTGATGCTATAGGCGATGGTCGTGTGCTCTGGCTCCGGTGTCGCTACTGCACTGTGTTTTGCGTGTGGTGTTGGTTTTGTGGGTGCGAGAGCCAGGAGTTATCTTCAGTACTCAGGCTGCATGCGCCTAGGGCTGCCTTCCCTAGGTGCCCTGTAAGTACTGCCCTTGGGGCCACCTTCCACAGGCTCCTCGGGGTCTGCCTCTGCTGGTCCGTTTTACCTTTCGGTTTTTCGGCCGCCTGTTGGGCTCTTGGGTGTTCTGTTCTCCCTTGTTACCGGCAGGTAAGAGGCAGTTTGCACTGGTAGGGGCGCAGGGTGCTGCTCAGCTTGTATTTCCCGACATCGCGGCCGGCTCTGTTCCTTAGGGTTCGCTGTCCTCTTGCGGGGTTTTGTTTTTCTTTTTGTTTTTGCCTGGTGGGGGGTTCTGTCGTTTTATTCAGTTTGTTTTTGCCTGGTGGGGGGTTCTGTCGTTTTATTCAGTTTGTTTTTGCCCTTCCACTGTTCTCCTCGGTGGCGCCCCCTGCTAGGTCCCCGTGAGTGTACACGTCCCTGGGGTTCAGCTATAGAAGTGTGCTTGGTAGTTTTGGGTGCCGGTTTGCAGCACCCTGCCTGGGACTACCTGAGCGCGAGTCCTCTTAAAGTAAACGCTCAGGACCCTGGGAATCCCCTAGGGGGCACGTGGGTCCGATGGATGTGACCCCGGAGTCCCCACTCGCTGTGTGCGAGTTTGAGGGTTGCTCGGTCCCCTTGTCTCAGGGTGACCCTCATTGTTTTTGCCTCTGCCACGCTGCCTGTTGGGTCGGTGATAGTTTCGACCCTGAGTCCTGTGAGTGTTGCTGCTTGCTTGTGACTCAATTTACCCAATCCTCTGATGATTCTATTCGGGTACAGGCAGCGCATGCGTTGCAGTCTCGGTTTCGTCTGTTGCAACGCGCTCGGTTGGTTGCTCACCCGGATGCCCCGGGGCTGCCCCGCTTTGCTTTTCGAGACCCGGACTTGAGGGTGGGGGTCGCTTCGATCCTGGTTCAGTCCGCACCTCCTCATCCTTCCCCTTCTGTTCGTTCTGGTCCCCCGCCCCTGCTTCCGGCCCCGAAGCGTCTGAGGGTTTCGGGGTCGGAGCAGGGTTTACTTGATCTCGAGACTCGGGCAGCTTCGGGGGGTGCCCCTTCCGGGGGGGCGGTAGAGGCATTCGAGTCTTGTCTCCCGGCCGAAACTTCAGGGTCTGACCAGTGGGCCCCCCTTCCTCCAGCTTTTCCGGCTGCTCCGTCCTTATCTTGTGGGGTCGGGGCTTGGGGAGAGGACTCGGCCTCGGGTCCTGTGGTGAAGGACCTCGAGGCTGGGGAGGGGCTGACTTGGGGGCCTTGGGCTCCGCTGGACCCCGCCTGGGTTTTTCTTCCCACTGAGCGGGGCTTATTGTTACAAGGAGTGAGGTTTTCTTTTCCTCCCTCTGCGTACGAGTTGGATTTGGTGTCGGCCCCTCCCCTGGTTCGGTTCCGTGTTCCCCCGGGTACGTCGGTTCCGTCCTTTCGGAGGTTTTCGGTTTATCGCATCCAACCTAGTGTGGTGCGAGCGGCCTTTGCTGCTTACCTCCTGCGTGACCCGGATTATGCCTCGGAAATGGATCCGTCCACGTTCAGGTTTGGGACTTCGTTCCCTTTCTGGCTCCGTTACGTGGTTCCGGAGTCGTCCTGGCTAGCAGACTGCCCCTTGTTTGGTCTGGATTCCTGGCATTCCTTCTGTCGTTCCCGCACGCTGGAGTGGCGGGAAGCTTCCACGGTGCTTCAGGTTTTCCTGGGGGGCGAACTTGAGTACCTGAATGAGTGCTTGTTTGCCCCTGCCCTTCCCCGCGATGTGGGCGTTATTCAACTCCATGTGCAGGTTCCCTCCCTTTCGGCGGCACTCATTGCGGAGGACTTGCGCGCCCGGGGCCTTCTGGCTTCGGCCTTGCGGTTCTTTTCCCTCCTGGAGCTGTCTTCGGATTGGCTCGTGGAGGATGTGGGGACGCTTGGGTCCGTCCCGGGGTCCGGCACCTTGTCCTCGGCTGCGCGTTCGTCGGCTGCCTTGTTGAAGCTGTTCACGCCGATTTTGCGGGATGCGGTTTCCCTGTTTTATGCTTCCCGTCTCGCGTGTCGGCAGGCGGTGCTGGGTTCCTCCATGGAATCTGCTTGGGCTCTGGCTCTTAGGCGTTCTTCACCTTTTTGTCCTCTTCTGTTTGAAGAGTCGGCCGTGGCGCAGTTTATTCAGGCTGCGTCGGCGGCTTGTCGTCCGATGTCGGACTTGTTGGTTTTCCGGGGGTCCTGGGGTGGGTCTTCCCGGAAAGGTCGTGCCAGGGCTCGGGGTTCCTTTCGTTGTGGTAGGCCTCTGGTGCCAGGTTCAGGGTTGGCTCCTTCTGCGGACCCTCCCTCGTCTGGTCGGCGCGGTGTTCGCGCTGTGCAGGGTTCTGGGTCTCGTAAGGGTCGCCGGCCCTTTCGCGGTTTGCCCCCTTGACGGGGCGATGGGGGGGGCGGCTTGCACTGTTCGCCCGCGCCTGGTCCCACGATTCATGGGCCTTTCGGGTCGTGTCTCGCGGCCTGAGGTGGCATTGGGTGGCCCCTCCCCCCTTTGGGGGGTCGGGGCTGGCAGGCCAGGTTTCTTCCCCTGCGCTCTGTCGAGTCGTCTTGGAGTGGGTACGCTTGGGCGTCGTCGAAACGACGTCGTCCCTCAGATGGGTTTCCCGTCTGTTTCCGGTTCCGAAACGGGACTGCGCGGACCTGCGGTTCATTCTGGACTTGTCCCGTCTGAACCCCTGGGTTCATTGCCCCTCCTTTAGGATGACTACGCTGTCTCAGGTTCAGCTCCTCTTGGAGCCGGGAGCTTGGATGGTGTCCCTGGACCTCCGGGACGCTTATTGGCATGTCCCGATTCATCAGCGGTTCAGGGACTGGCTCGGTTTTGTTGTGGGGCATCTGAGTTACCGCTTTCGTTGTCTCCCGTTCGGGTTGAACCTGGCACCTCGCGTGTTCACGCGCCTTACACGGGTTGTGGTGGCTCGTTTGCGTCTCCTAGGTGTTCGGGTGTTGGCCTACCTCAACGACTGACTGGTTTGGGCTCCCAGCCAGTCAGCTTGCTTGCTAGCCAGGGATTTGGTTCTTTCCCAGCTCACCGAGTTCGGGTTCTTGGTGAACTGGAGGAAGTCCCATCTGGTTCCCTCCCAGGTTCGGACTTGGCTGGGTCTCGTTTGGGACTCTCGAACCGCCTCCTTGTCTCTCCCTCCGGAATCTCTCCTGCGGCTGCGGTCCCGCCTTCGTCTGTTTCTGGAGGGCCCTCGGGTCACCCGGCGGTTGCTCGAGGGGCTGTACGGGAGCCTGAACTTCGCGATGGTGGTCTACCCGCCAGGTCGGGTTTGGCTTTGACGGCTGTTCTGGTTCCTTCGGGGTTCCCCCTTCCGCCTCTCTCGCGATCGCAGAGTTCGACCCCCAGGGGCCTTGCATCGGTTGCTGCGTCACCGGCTTCTTCTTCGGGTTTTTCGGGGTTCAGTGCCTTGGCGCCTACCCGAGCCCTCGCTCGATGTGTACACGGATGCGTCTTCTCTCGGCTGGGGTTTTGTGACCAGTGCTCACCAGGCCGGCCAGGGGCGTTGGGATCCGTCCTTCCATCGAGCTCACAGCACGGTGCGGGAGTTCGCGGCAGTGTGGTTTGCTCTGGGGAGGATTCGGGTGGCCCGCGGATCAACGATTCGGCTCCATTCGGACTGCTCTCCGGTGGTTCATTGCCTGAACCGCGGGGGTTTGATGCGGTCCTTGTCTCTTTGGGGTTGGTCGCTTCGGGTGACTCGTCTGCTGAGTTCTTGGGGTTTGGCTCTCCTGGCAGTTCACGTACGGGGTGTGTCCAATGTCTTGGCCGACGCCCTGTCTCGCTTCGTTCCCCTCTCCACAGAGTGGACGGTCGACGACGAGTCCTTCCGTTGGCTTTGCCAGACGTTCGGGCGCCCTGAAGTGGACCTCTTCGCGTCGGCGTGGTCGCGGCGTCTTCCCGTTTATGCGGCGCCCTTCCCCAATCGCGAGGTCGTCGGGGTCGATGCCTTTCGGCTAGACTGGTCGAGGTGGGGGTTCCTGTACCTCTTTCCCCCAGTCTGGCTGTTGCTCCAGGTCCTGACTCGCTTAGAGACTTAACAGGGGAGAGTTGTCCTTCTGGCCCCTTGGTGGCCGGCCCCGCCTTGGTTTCAGGTGCTGGTTGCTCGGTGTCCGAACCCGAGGGTTTTCCCGCGGTTCCGCCTCTTTCAGCAGATCGGGCCAGTACGTCACGTGGCTGGTTCGATCTTCTCCTCGAGTCTTCGCGTATGGTTTTTTTGACTCGAGTCTATCATCATCTCTATGGTGATCAGGTGGCCTCCTTGTTGGTGTCCCACCTGAGGGCTTCTTCTCGGCGGCAGTATGAAGTTTCCTGGTGGTCCTTCCGTTTCTTTTTGCGTCTTCGTCGTGTTAGTTCCCTGTCTGTTCGGGTGGTCTTGTCCTTCCTCTCGTGGTTGTTTCAGGACCGTCATCTTATGCCTAACACTGTTGCTTCGTATCGTGCGGCGCTGGCGGAGCCGCTTCAGCTTGCTTTCGGTATCGATGTTACGTCTGCACCGTTTTGCAAGCTGTCTCGTGCATTGTTTCACCTCCGGCCTGCTCATGCGTCGCCTGAGCCGTCCTGGTCTTTGGACAGAGTGCTCGCTTTCCTTTCATCTCCTCGTTTCGTTGTGGCCCCTTCGGTCCAGGATTGTTTTTCCAAGGCACTTTTCTTGTTGGCTTTGGCCTCTGGGGGTCGGGTAGAGGAGCTTTATGCTCTCCTCCGGCGCAGGGGTTTCTGCTCTTTTGGTCGTGGTGATTGTTTTGTTCGTTTGCAGCCATCTCCTTCTTTTCTGGTGAAGAATGAGACTGCTGCGTTCCGGAGGGGTCCATGGGTGGTTGATGCTTGGTTGGTCATGCCGGGGGTGCATCATGTTTTGTGTCCAGTTGCGGCGCTTCGCCGTTATTTGCGCGCCACAGCTTCTGTGTCCGGGGACGCGCTGTGGGTTGATCCGGTTTCCCTTCTTCCCTGTTCGCGGGTTCGGGTCTCTCAGGTCGTCCGCAGGGTTATTAAGTCCAGCCAACCTGCGGTCTATCCCCGTGCCCATGACGTTCGTAAGTTCGCGGCTCTTGCTGCCGTCTTTGGCAATATGTCTTGGTCTGATATTCGGGCGCGGGGATTTTGGCGGTCGAACAGGGTCCTGGCTGCTCGTTACCTTGTGAATGTCCGTGGGCCCCATCGGGCCTGTGTTGCTTTGGGTCGGCGGTTGCAGCCAGTTGTCTCGGCTTCGAGTTGAGGAGTGAGCGATGACCGCCTCCCGGGTAAGTCCCTCTTTTTTCCGTCTGTGGGTAATTAGCTCCGGGGAGCCGACGGGGCTCCCCCCAGAAAACCAGCGTTGAATGTAATGAAACGCCATTTTCTGGGTGAGTCCCTGAGGCTCCCCGGCATCCCTCCCTCCCTCCGGTCGGCGGTTTTTCGCGTTTTTGACATCCAGCCTCAAGAACTGAGGTGTGGGTAGCCGGCGCGGGGGGTCTGGGGCTCCCCCTTCCCCCTCCCGGGGAGGGGGGAGCTGCGCAGACAGCGGCGCGGCTGTGACGTCACACTAGTTTGCTTGTTTTCGGTTGGGGAGTTCTATCCACTAGTTCGGTTTTTGGTAGCAATTTTAACCAGAATAGGGGTTTGTTTTGAGGCGCTTACCTTTCTGGGTGCCTGTTCCGGTCGATGGCAGACATAGAATGCTTCCAACGACACGGGGGCTTCTATAGGCCATTGCTCCCCTTGCCTCTCTGAGGGGGCCCGGTTCTGGCCATGGTCCCCGGTAGGCCTAAGAACTCCATACACATGACTGATGCCAAAGTCTGACATTAGCATATCAGCCTGGGATAGCTCCGGGGAGCCTCCGGGTCTCACCCAGAAAATGGCGTTTCATTACATTCAACGCCGGTTTTTTGCCACACTTCCCTACCCTATTGCGGCTAAAATACGCCACCTACGACTTTTTTGTTATTTTTTCCATGATCAGGGAACAAAAATGAACACTTCTTTAAGACGAAAGATTTTTTTTTTTTTTTTTTTTTTTTTTTTTTTTGGCGCCTGTGGGTGTGAATTCCATTTGGGCCCCTAGCGGTTTGAGGGTTAAATTCAGACCAAGACTGGAGGCTAACAATGGGTTTCTCATCAACAACAAAACGTGTATCACCTTTGGTTGTGTCCACAGCTGACCGTGCAATTGCCAAGTATTCTGCATTAGTAGGCTTAGAAAAACGTGCAACTGTTTTCGCTTCCACCTTACTAAACCATGACTCTAATAAGCGGGATTCACTAGCAAAAAGAGGAATAGCCATTTCCTGAGCTGACCTCTGGACATTGGGACGAGCAACTGCTCCCGTTGAGCCTGAAGGGGTTTCAACAGTGGTAGGCATTGTCACAGCCGTGGAAGTAATGTTTGAACGCAGATTATAATTAAGTGCACCAGGCATCAGAAATGGTATACACAAAAATAAACACTAAAAAAAAAAATCAACTTGGCTAAAGTAAGAAAATGGCAGAAATAAAATTATTAAATTGGGCTAGGCAACAAATAATTAAGAACAAGCAAAATTGTGAATTAACCCTTCAATTGCGCATCGCATCATATGATGCTTTGACCGACTTGCAGTAAATTGCGCATCGCATCATATGATGCTTTGGAGTACTACGCAAGATTTAAACGGCCCGCAGATACACGGGGTTCACCACACCTTCATCAGGGCTCTTGTAAACAGACACCATTTTTTAAAAAAATCGTGGGCCAAACCCCAGGGTGTTAGGGGCCTCAGTATTGAGTGAGCTACCAAGCCTAACGCACGCAGCATGAGCTCACAGCACTGCTGTTCAGCTTGTGACCACAGCATCGCCTACAAATGCCATAATATACTTGTTCATGCTATTATGTAGCGATGATATTATTACAGAAGACCCCTGACTGTGATAAAACTGACCAGGGTTCTGATAATAGCAGGATTGTGGTGATATTTAGCGCTGTGCGCCATGGAGGGGGGAGGAGTAATGCTGTGGGAAGGAGGAAGGTGGCGTTGTCTTTTGAGTGTGTGTGGCCACCTTTTATTGACTGCACTCACCATACCAGCTTAGTGGTTCGCTATGGTGAACACAAATGTAGATACTTATATATATAACGTGTGTATAGTGTGAGATAACAGCGAGAGTAGGAGGTTGGGAGCCGCCATTTTGGTGAGGGAGGAGCGTCGTCTGCAGGACTTATCATGTTGTTTACTGATGACCACGATGGTCTTTGGGCACCATATCAGTTTACTTGTACAAGTATGGTGAATAAAACAGGTAGATATTTACAGTGGAACCTCTATTAACGAGTTTAATCCGTTCTGGCACCAAGCTCGTTACCTGGAAAACTCGTCTTAAGAAACAAATTTCCCCATTTAAAATAAAGGAAATAAATTTAATCCGTTCCACTCCCAAAAACATCCATACTTGTATGACTTTTTTATGTAAATATAATACTGCACATGTAAATATAAATATTTTGTTGTAGTGTTTTAATATTTACTTTACCTTATGAAGAGTAGTTGCTGGCTGGAGGGAGACGATGGGGAGGTGGGAAGGAGGAGAGGGGTTATGGTGTGGAAGGAGAATCCATCTCTGAGTCAGGCGGACTCTCTCTTCTTGGGAATTTCACCCAAATTTCATTTCAAATGTCACACAAGGATGCATTAGACCAGCACCAAATAAAAAACTACATCGATTACACTCGTTGTGTCAACAATATTATAGTCTTACCACGAAGCTACAATACAATGCCGTTTTCTCAAATAGGCAATGTGGTTATTAAAGAAAACGGAAATTTCATGGCAAACATGTATACAATCCCCAAGACGATCGGATAAGAATTGGATTTTATAGAAATATTTGCTCAAATAACGCTTGAGCGCGGTGTTTGGGTGCATTCAAGAGAAAAAAGTGTGTCACGTTCAAGCGACATATACCTGCGAAAGTGATAACACTTTCATAAAGTGTTATCACAAAGTGATAAATTAATTAACCATTTTCACACACCGGGTTGTCATTGCTTTATCAGGGCAGCTTTTCCTAGAATGGGTTCACCTTTTCAAACATTCCAAACACTTCCCTGATCTCAGTGGAAGAGGCAGCATCCTCCCTTACCTCCTCATTCCCTTACTAATGGTGTAAATTGTTGATGAGACCTGCCATAATCCCTTGTGAGATCAGTCACACAGACACCACACTCATGCTTTGCTATAATTTCCTTCTTCAAATCCACAGTAATTGTGTCTTTCTTCCTCTTGACAACATTATCTTTAGCAAGCAGCTTCTTTGGAGACATCGTGTGTTACAAATTGTAGTCGCAAAACCACTAAAAACCCAAAGAAAAGCTCAAATAAATCCAGAGGGATGCTTGTCGTGTGCGATACAACAACAACACTGGCGTCGGAGGCGTCCGAGAATTTGCGAGAACCCGCGAGATGCTAGGAAACACCATGTGGTTTTGCTCGTTAATAGAGGCAAGCTTGTCAATAGAGACAAATTTGCTGCGAGTGGCTTGCTCGTTACTGGAAAAACTCGTTAATAGAGCCACTCATTAATCGAGGTTCCACTGTATATATAATGTATGTATATAGCGTAATAACACCACAAACAGTATTGTTGTAGGAGAAATATTAGTGCGTCTGGCCTTGAGGGTGGCCGCCACCAGCTGACTGTGTGAGTAGCTACGTCTCTCTGCCTTTACTCACCATACAAGCTTAGATGTACAGTTATGGTGAACAAAACATGTAAATACTTATATATAACGTCTGTATATAGAAGCAAAAACAGTATGGTGGGTGGAGAATGGTGGCAAGGCAGGTGAGGTGAGGTGAGGGAGGGAGTGGCAGCCAGTGGCAGCCAATCACTGCCTGCCACTGCCACTGCCACTCAGCATACCAACTTAGTGGTTTGTCATGGTGAACAAAACATCCAGATACTTATATATAACCTGTGTATATAGTGTAATAACCAACAAAGAATTTGTTCACTGTTTGATGAACATAATTGAATCAACACAGTACGCACACCATATTTTTGAGTACAGCGATGATTCACTCATTTTATTATATAAATATATCACACTACACACTATTGAATAATATTACAGCAAAAAAACTACGAAAAATCAATCAGAGACATTGAAATAATTAGGTAATTATCTCTTTGTTTTAACTCTGGCCTGACAGCTGGCGATCAACAGACCGCCTGGGACGCACGCTCAGTCAGCGCCTGATTTCTGTCACACTTCCCTGCCCTATAGTGGGCAATATATGCCACTTACGATTTTTTTTATTATTTTTCCCGTGATCAGTGAACACAAATTAACAGGTTAGGAAGAAAAAATTATTTTTTTTTTTTTATTTTTTTTTTTTTTTTGGTATGCGCCTGTGGGTGTCAAATAGTATAAAGCTATGCGCCATTTAAGGGTTAAATTAGCAATCTTTCATGAAAATGGCTGGAATTAGAAGCATGTAAATTAATTAAACCAGGCTAAGCACAGCAATTTAGAAAAAAAAACTGGAAAGTGCAATTGCAAAATTTCATTAAAATGATTCAACACAACAAGTGGCAATGCAAGAAATATGGATGTAGCACATAAAATGGACACATATATGTATATAACTGCTATGGTAAAAATTATAATATGAAATGTTGAAGGAATAAATTTCAATTTTAGGCCTGGAGGAATTAAAAAGAATTATATTGTACAAATCCTTAACTGCTACTAAAACAAGAATTTCTTACTTCTCTTTACTTTGAATTTGCTAATAACACTCTATCAATACATTTAATGCACAATGAAATTACTGTGAGAAGCATGAATGTTGAAATCACTCAGGGAAATTATGGGAGTGGAGTACTGAACCAGCTCCAATATTTAACAAGTCACTGAATGGTTAATTCATAAGATATTGTGGATATATTTACGTTAAACCTCTTTAAAACATAACACACGATATCTTAGCTCTTAATTACTTAACTCAGGGCTGCAGGATTTGCAATATAACAGTGGCCAGTCACGAAAAACGGCGACAAGGCGTGTGAAGAGGCACATGCATGGTTTGTTTACAATCTGGTGCGACAGCAGCGCTCCTAGCGGCAGTGGCGCGAAGCTCGGGAGACCCCACACTAGAATGATGTTGGGAGCGCGAAGATAAACTCTGAGACGACGACATTGCGTCGATGGCGGTGGAGGAAGCACGATTTGTCAGGCAGGAGTTCACAGCAGAGTGGCGTAGCAGGAGGCTGTGGCGATGGTGAGAGGAGGCGAGGTGTGTGTAAGCTGGTGGCAACACTATTCAGACATTTGCAGTCCATCAATTCCTCTTAAATAACAGTACAACACACACAATGATCAGTTGATACTTGCGACGATGACTGACCACGATTTCAGTAGCTAGAACACTCACAAAGCTTGATGCTGTCGGCTTGAGCGGCGGGGGTGGTGGTTGGTGCAGGTTCCCACGTGACGCGAGATTCAAAAATGGCTGGTGTGGGAATCTTCCTTTCTCCTCACTGATGAATTAGCATTCTCACAGGAAAATATTGACCCCTACTTCTGAGACGTTGGCCTGAAGGTTGATGGCAGGACCCCGGTCTGGCACAATATTTGATGCGTGGGTGGCAGGATGGCGGCGGTGGCGGCGGGAACATGTGGTGATGTGGGTACTTGAATTTTCGTTTCCAGAAAAATAATTCTGGATCCCACTGCTGCTACCAGTATTCGTTGTCTTGTTGGGTTGAATGTTATACACAGTAGGCACTTCTGTAGTTTTATTGATTAAGACAGCAAGGTGTATAACTGGCCAGCCGAGGTCCGAACCTACTCTGGGTCTGTGAGAGAACTGTGCCCTGCTGCAAGCACGGCTGGTGCTCCTCTGTCTGGCATGACGTCAGAGGCCTACGCGCCTGTGATTGGTTAGGTCTCAACCGCCATATAATTTGAGTATAACACATGTACCACCACCTTCACAACAACAACACTACCCATGTACCACCACCTTCACAACAACAACACCACTACCCATGTACCACCACCTTCACAACAACCACACCACTACCCATGTACCACCACCTTCACAACAACAACAACACTACCCATGTACCACCACCTTCACAACAACAACACCACTACCCATGTACCACCACCTTCACAACAACACCACTACCCATGTACCACCACCTTCACAACAACACCACTACCCATGTACCACCACCTTCACAACAACAACACCACTACCCATGTACCACCACCTTCACAACAACAACACCACTACCCATGTACCACCACCTTCACAACAACACCACTACACATGTACCACCACCTTCACAACAACAACACTACCCATGTACCACCACCTTCACAACAACACCACTACACATGTACCACCACCTTCACAACACCAACACTACCCATGTACCACCACCTTCACAACAACAACACTACCCATGTACCACCACCTTCACAACAACACCACTACCCATGTACCACCACCTTCACAACAACACCACTACCCATGTACCACCACCTTCACAACAACACCACTACCCATGTACCACCACCTTCACAACAACAACAACACTACCCATGTACCACCACCTTCACAACAACACCACCACTACCCATGTACCACCACCTTCACAACAACACCACTACCCATGTACCACCACCTTCACAACAACAACACCACTACCCATGTACCACCACCTTCACAACAACAACACCACTACCCATGTACCACCACCTTCACAACAACAACACCACTACCCATGTACCACCACCTTCACAACAACAACACCACTACCCATGTACCACCACCTTCACAACAACAACACCACTACCCATGTACCACCACCTTCACAACAACAACAACACTACCCATGTACCACCACCTTCACAACAACACTACCTATGTACCACCACCTTCACAAAGATAGAAAGAAAAGAGGTGATATGATCACTACTTGCAAAATACTAACAGGAATCGATCAAATTGACAAAGAGGAATTCCTGAAACCAGCAACATAAAGGAGAAGAGGACACAGATTCAAGCTAAGGAATAAAATGCCGAAAAAAATTAGAAAGATTTATTTTTGGGGGGAAGCCCCTAAGGCTCCCCGGAGCTATCCAGGCTGAATGGATATGTGTAACTTTCTGGCATCAGTCAAAGTGCTTAGAGTTCTTGCCTACCGGGGACCACGAGTCAGAACCTGGCCCCCTCAGAAAGGCACGAGGAGCAATGGCCTATAGAAACCCCCATGTGGTTGGATGCATTCTATGTCTGCCATCGACCGGGTCAGGCACCCAGAGAGGTAAGCATCCCAAAACAAAACCCTATTCTGGTTTAGAAATTGCTACCAAGAGCTGAACTAGTGGATAGATCTCCCAAAATAAAAATGAGCTAATGAACAAATCCACAAGGGCCGTGACGAGGATTCGAACCTGCGTCCGGGAGCATCCCAGACACTGCCTTAATCGACTGAGCTACGACAGGGTAAAAGAGTTGAAACCGAAGTTCTACTGAACTTACTGGATCCCATAGCCTCTGAGGCACAAACCAGGATTTTACACAACCCCCCCCCCCCCTGCACCCGAGCTATGTCAATAGGCCATTCTCCTTCGCCCTTACATCATTACACACAGACATCACACTAACATGATGTGTATCTCTGTGTGTACAGAGATACACATCAAGATACACAGTTTTTTTGGCAGTAGGTGTGGGTGTACATACGTACTTGAGAACGTGGAACGTAACAACCGAGGTGCCTGCTGCTGGGTGATTAGCCCATACGTGGCAGCTCTTGTTCTCACCACCTGCTTCCTTCCGCGGTTCAAGGGTGACTGCGGGTGGCCTCTTGGCCCTTACGAGGCGGCTCCTGCCCCTCTCCTATGCTTGTCTAACAGAACTCCTTGTTCTACTGTGCTACGGTGGAGGTGCCTGTTCGGTGGTGCGTTTTCTTGTGTCGAGGGTGTTATGTGCTAACCTCCTTGTGCTTGCGGGGTTGGGCTCTGGCTCTTTGGTTCCGCCTCTCACCTGTCGTTCGCCTGACGTGCAGATTCTGCGCTTCCTGGGCGCTCTCGTCTCTGCTCTTGGAGTTGTGTATGGGCTCGGCCCAGGTGTAATTACCTAAGTGTAGTTACCTAAGTGTAGTTAAAGGATGAGAGCTACGCTCGTGGTGTCCCGTCTTCCCAGCACTCTTTGTTGTATAACGCTTTGAAACTACTGACGGTCTTGGCCTCCACCACCTTCACACCTAACTTGTTCCAACCGTCTACCACTCTGTTTGCGAAAGTGAATTTTCTTATGTTTCTTCGGCATCTGTGTTTAGCTAGTTTATATCTATGACCTCTTGTTCTTACAGTTCCAGGTCTCGGGAAATCTTCCCTATCGATTTTATAAATTCCTGTTACTATTTTGTATGTAGTGATCATATCACCTCATTTTCTTCTGTCTTCTAGTTTTGGCATATTTAATGCCTCTAACCTCTCCTCATAGCTCTTGCCCTTCAGTTCTGGGAGCCACTTAGTAGCATGTCTTTGCACCTTTTCAAGTTTGTTGATGTGCTTCTTAAGATATGGGCACCACACAACCGCTGCATATTCTAGCTTTGGCCTAACAAAAGTTGTGAACAATTTCTTTAGTATATCGCCATCCATGTATTTAAAAGCAATTCTGAAGTTAGAAAGTGTGGCATAGGCTCCTTGCACAATATTCTTTATGTGGTCCTCAGGTGATAGTTTTCTATCTAGAACCACCCCTAGATCTCTTTCTTTATCAGAATTCTTTAAAGATTTCTCACATAACATATAGGTTGTGTGGGGGTCTATGTTCTCCTATTCCACATTCCATAACATGGCATTTTTTATCATTAAATTCCATTTGCCAAGTGGTGCTCCAGATACTTATTTTGTCCAGGTCATCTTGAAGGGCATGACAATCATCTAAGTTTCTTATCCTTCCTATTATCTTAGCATCATCAGCAAACATGTTCATATAATTCTGTATACCAACTGGTAGATCATTTATGTAGACAATAAACATCACTGGTGCAAGAACTGAACCCTGTGGTACTCCACTTGTGACATTTCTCCAGTCCGATACATTGCCTCTGATCACTGCCCTCATTTTTCTATCAGTCAGAAAATTTTTCATCCATGTTAGAAGCTTACCTGTCACCCCTCCAATATTTTCCAGTTTCCAGAACAACCTCTTATGTGGAACTCTGTCGAAAGCCTTTTTTAGGTCCAGATAGATGCAGTCAACCCAACCATCTCTTTCCTGCAATATCTCTGTTGCTCGATCATAGAAACTGAGTAAATTCGATACACAGGATCTGAACCATACTGTCTGATATTATATCATTTCTCTCCAGGTGTTCTACCCATTTACTTTTAATTATTTTTTCCAATATTTTGACTATTACACTTGTCAATGATACCGGTCTATAATTAAGGGGGTCTTCCCTGCTTCCACTTTTGTAGATTGGAACTATGTTAGCCTTTTTCCACACATCAGCTACAACTCCTGTAAACAGCCTGAAAAATCAGTTGAAGAGGAATGCTGAGCTCAGGTGCACATTCTCTCAGAACCCATGGTGAAACTCCATCTGGACTAACTGCTGCCTACTGTGTTCCATCGCTTGCCTGTTACACTGCACACGTTTTCTTCTTCCGTCCCTGTGGCTCTGTTGGGTACTCGGTTTCTGCCTGTGTCCCCTTGTGCGCCACTCGTGTTACGGTTTATTTTTATCTTCCCTGTCACTTCCTTGGGGGGTGTGGTAACGTTTTGCAGCGGTTTTGGTACTGCGGCTGCGTGTAGGGGTTTGGTTGTGGCGTTTTGTTCGGCCCTTCCATGCTCCCTCTGGGGCCCTCCTTCCTTGCCGGTCTTGCTGTGCCGGGCCTGGTTTTTCCCTTGTTCCTTGGGTTCTTTGACCTCACCTTGTTGTCTTTGCCTCGTTGTACTGGCTGGCGATGGGCTTGGGCTCTTAGTCTTGCCCCCCCCCCCCCCCCCGGCTATTATTCGCTTTGGTTCAAGTTCCAGGGCCCAGTGGGCTCCCTTCCTTAATGTTTTTCACAGCTGCCCCGGGGTTTTTCTTGACACTGGGGCTTTGGGGGGACAGCTCAGCCCCGGGGCCTGTAGGGTGGGTTCCCAGGGCTGGGGTGGGGCTCACGTGGGGGGCCTCCAGCCCCGTTGGTCCCTGCCGGGGTTTTTCTACCCCTATGGGCAGGGCTTGCGGTTTTGTGGAGTGGGGTTTTTCCGTCCCCCCTCTCCACTCAAGCTTTTTGGGCGTCTGCCCCTCCCCGGGCTCAGTTACTTGTCCATTCTGCTCGTTGCTTCCGTCCTGTCGGTGGGTGCTTTTCTACGGTTTTCGCCCCTTTTTTCCGGGACGGGACTTCTCCGTCACGTCCCCCTCTTCTTGGGGTTCTGCATGACTTTTGATCTCTGGTGCGACTGGGTTTTTGTGCCTTCATCCTTTGTGTTTGCTTCTTTTGTTCTCAAAGGTTCGGGACAGTTTTGCTCCTTCCCGTTTTCTGGTACGTCTGTCGTCGTTCGGTGGGGCTTCCCTCCGGTCCTTTCTGGGGCTTGTGGGTCCTCTTCCGGGCAGCTCCTGGGTGTTTGGCCTTCTCGTTCGTTTGGTCATATCTTTTCTCTTAGCGCTGTCTCGGTGCTGCTCGTTTCGCAGGCTGTCTTGTGTGTTGTTTCACCTCCGGCCTGTTCATGCACTGCCTGTGCCATCCTGGTCTTTGGTCAGGGTGCTCTCCTGTCTTTCTTCTCCTTGGTTTGTTGTGGCTCCTTCAATTCAGGATTGCTTTACTATGGCTCTCTTTCTGTTGGCGTTGGCCTCTGGGGGTCGTGTGGTAGAGCTTCCTGCTCTTCTCCGGCGCAGTGGTTTTTTGCTCCTATGGTCATGGTCGTAGGTTTGTTCGTCTGCAGCCGTCTCCCTTTTTCTGGCGAAGGATGTGACTGCTGCTTTCTGGAGGGGTCCTTGGGTTGTTGTTGCTTGGGTTGTCAGGCGAGGGGTTCACCTTCTGTTGTGTCCGGTTGCGACCCTCCGCTGTTATCTGCGCGCCACGGCTTCTGTGTCCGGGGACGCGCTTTGGGTTGGTCCAGTTTCCCTTCTTCCCTGTTCGCGGGTTCGGGTCTTGAGTAGTCCGCGGGGTTATTCCATCTCGCCAGCCTGCGGTCTATCCCCGTGCCCATGACGTTTGTACGTTTGCTGCTCTCGCTGCCGTCTTCGGCGATGGGTCTTGGGCTGCCATTCGGGCACAGGCACATTTTTGGCGGTCGGGCAGTCCTGGCTGCACGCTCCCTTGTGAACGTTGCTGGGCCCAATCAGGCCTGTGTAGGGTCGGTAGTCTGCGGATGCGGCCTGTTGTCTCGACTTCGTGTTGAGGAGTGTAGCACCGACCAGCCTCCCGGGTATGTCCCCCTGTTTTATTGGGTGGTCTTTGGTGAAGTAGCTCCGGGGAGCCGTAGGGGCTCCCCCAAGAAAACCAGCGTTGAATGTAACGAAATGCCATTTTCTGGGTCAGTCCCGGAGGCTCCCCCGGCACCCTCCCGCCCTCCAGTCGGCGTTTTTTTCGCAGTTTTGATATCCAGCCTCAGAACTGGAGCGGGGATCGCCGGCGCGGGGGCCTGGGGCTCCCCCTTCCCCTCCGGGGGAGCTGCGCAGACATGCGGCGTGGCTCGTGTGACGTCATGCTTGTTAGTTCGTTTTTCTTGTGGAGTTGTGTCCACTCGTTTGTCGATTTTCTTTGTTAACCAGAATAGGGATTTGTTTTGTGGCGCTTACCTTTCTGGGTGCCTGTCCCGGTCGATGGCAGATATAGAATGCTCCAAATCACATGTGCATTTCTATGGGCCATTGCTCCCCGTGCCTCTGTGAGGGGGCCAGGTTCTGGCTCGTGGTCCCCGGTAGGCCTAGAACTCCACCCACATCAACTGATGCAAAATAGTTAGGATATCCATATCAGCCATGGATAGCTCCGGGGAGCCTCCGGGACTCGCCCAGAAAATGGCGTTTCATTACATTCAACGCTGGTTTTTTGTTTTTATTTAGTTTAGTTTCATTAGGATAATAAAAAGCTATTTAATTAAGCAAAGTTAGTTTTGACTGCCAGCTGCTGAAGCCTCACTGGTTGAAGGCACTTGGATTGCATGTGAAGCCTCACTTGTTGAGGTGTATAACACGTAACTTGTCTTTAATTATTAGGACAACCTTCTTTCTCTTAACACCTGCAGAAAGATTGATACTGCTACCAGACATAGTCTTGGCCAAAAATGTTCAAAGTTATTATGAAAATAAAAACGTTATTTAAAAAAGTATTTCACTAATGGCACGTCACTGTGGTATAAGACGAGGGTCGGGAGCACATGGGTTGGATGGGTCCACTTGGGGCAGGGAGGAGGCACCTTACATAGGCCGCCAGGAGGAAAAAACTCAATATTTTTTAAGGAAACTTCAGTCTGTGCAAATTGTTTTTAGGAAACATATATATTTGTTATTACATAATTACTAGTATTTCTTTTGTTTTTGGCTATGATGAATTGTTCTAAAATTGATGGTAATTCCTGTACCCAGGTGGTCCCTCCCAATGCTCCCCTTCCTCCCTCCCGACACCACCTACCCCACCCCCTCGTACACCATGCGCCTCAAGCCACAGCCGTACGGGATTAATGCGGTACGGCTTGCCGCCTGGCTTTCGTATCCGGACAATTCACTGCTTGTCCGGCTGACTGTCTGGATATTGCAACATCGGCAGCAAGTTAACCGGCCCAGATTTTTTATCTGGTCAAACACCAGATTTTCCAGCTCCCATGGACAGTTTTGCCGGATATTGAGATAACTTTATCTGGTCATGATTTTGCCCGTACAAGGGCATTTTCCGGATATTCGCATCCCGAATAATCGAGTGTCTACAGTACTGTCTCCACTCAATTATCCCGACTATATGGGAAGGGCCCCTAGCCGGATAATCACGTGTTCGGGATAATAGTACTTTTTCACCTTGAGTCCAAAAGTGACCATTTCCAACAATTTTTATACCACACTCATGATTTGAATTGACACACACTAATTAGTGTGTGTCAGTGCCAGTGTGGGGCTGGGTGGGTGGTTAGCTGCCTAGCTGGTAGGTGGGCAGGGATAGGAGGGTTCAGGCAGGGATAGGTGGGTTCAGGCAGGTGGGTGGGCAGGCAGGGATAGGTGGGTTCAGGCAGGTGGGTGGGCAGGCAGGGATAGGTGGGTTCAGGCAGGTGGGTGGGCAGACAGGGATAGGTGGGTTCAGGCAGTTGGGTTTTGGATGAGTGGATGGCAGGTAGATGGGCTTGGTGGGTGAACAGTTTTGTGCAGGCAGGTGGGTGAATAGGTGGGTGAGTGGGCAAGCAGGCAGGTGGGTAAACAGGTGGGTGGGTGGGTGGATTGGCAGGTGGGTAAGTGGCATGCAGGCAGGTGGCTGAACAGATGGGTGGGCAGGGAAGTGGGTAAACAGGTGGGTGGGCAGAGAAGTGGCTGAACAGATGGGTGGGCAGGGAAGTGGGTAAACAGATGGGTGGGCAGGGAAGTGGGTAAACAGGTGGGTGGGCAGGGAAGTGGGTAAACAGGTGGGTGGGCAGGGAAGTGGGTAAACAGGTGGGTGGGTAGGGAAGTGGGTAAACAGGTGGGTGGGCAGGGAAGTGGGTAAACAGGTGGGTGGGCAGGGAAGTGGATGAACAGATGGGTGGGCAGGGAAGGGGGTGAACAGGTGGGTGGGCAGGGAAGTGGGTGAACAGGTGGGTGGGCAGGGAAGTGGGTGAACAGGTGGGTGGGCAGGGAAGTGGGTAAACAGGTGGGTGGGCAGGGAAGTGCATAAACAGGTGGGTGGGCAGGGAAGTGGGTGAACAGGTGGATGGGCAGGGAAGTGGGTGAACAGGTGGGTGGGCAGGGAAGTGCGTAAACAGGTGGGTGAACAGGTGGATGGGCAGGGAAGTGGGTGAACAGGTGGGTGGGCAGGGAAGTGGGTGAACAGGTGGGTGGGCAGGGAAGTGGGTGAACAGGTGGGTGGGCAGGGAAGTGGGTGAACAGGTGGGTGGGCAGGGAAGTGGGTGAACAGGTGGGTGGGCAGGGAAGTGGGTGAACAGGTGGGTGGGCAGGGAAGTGGGTGAACAGGTGGGTGGGCAGGGAAGTGGGTGAACAGGTGGGTGGGCAGGGAAGTGGGTGAACAGGTGGGTGGGCAGGGAAGTGGGTGAACAGGTGGGTGGGCAGGGAAGTGGGTGAACAGGTGGGTGGGCAGGGAAGTGGGTGAACAGGTGGGTGAGTTGGCGAGACTGTTCCAGAGACAGATGACACATGTGATCTCCTGCCTGGCCACCCCCCCCCCCCCCCACCTCCCCCCACACCTCACGCCAGCCTTCCCATGTAATTACCTAAGTGTAGTTACAGGATGAGAGCTACGCTCGTGGTGTCCCGTCTTCCCAGCACTCTTTGTCATATAACGCTTTGAAACTACTGACGGTCTTGGCCTCCACCACCTTCTCACCTAACTTGTTCCAACCATCTACCACTCTGTGTGCGAAAGTGAATTTTCTTATATTTCTTCGGCATCTGTGTTTAGCTAGTTTAAATCTATGACCTCTTGTTCTTAAAGTTCCAGGTCTCAGGAAATCTTCCCTATCGATTTTATCAATTCCTGTTACTATTTTGTATGTAGTGATCATATCACCTGTTTTTCTTCTGTCTTCTAGTTTTGGCATATTTAATGCCTCTAACCTCTCCTCATAGCTCTTGCCCTTCAGTTCTGGGAGCCACTTAGTAGCATGTCTTTGCACCTTTTCCAGTTTGTTGATGTGCTTCTTAAGATATGGGCACCACACAACTGCTGCATATTCTAGCTTTGGCCTAACAAAAGTCGTGAACAATTTCTTTAGTATATCGCCATCCATGTATTTAAAAGCAATTCTGAAGTTAGAAAGCGTGGCATAGGCTCCTCGCACAATATTCTTTATGTGGTCCTCAGGTGATAGTTTTCTATCTAGAACCACCCCTAGATCTCTTTCTTTATCAGAATTCTTTAAAGATTTCTCACATAACATATAGGTTGTGTGGGGGTCTATGTTCTCCTATTCCACATTCCATAACATGGCATTTATTAACATTAAATTCCATTTGCCAAGTGGCGCTCCATGTACTTATTTTGTCCAGGTCTTCTTGAAGGGCATGACAATCATCTAAGTTTCTTATCCTTCCTATTATCTTAGCATCATCAGCAAACATGTTCATATAATTCTGTATACCAACTGGTAGATCATTTATGTAGACAATAAACATCACTGGTGCAAGAACTGAACCCTGTGGTACTCCACTTGTGACATTTCTCCAGTCCGATATATTGCCTTTGATCACAGCCCTCATTTTTCTGTCAGTCAGAAAATTTTTCAACACGTGGGTTTTGACACGTTCTGCGATGACTTTGTGCTTTAAGTTCTGTTAAATCCCATTTTATTTTATTGTAAATATTTAAATGAATAAATAGCAAACCAAATACTGTACTGTACTGTTCATCTATTATAGTGTTATTTAATTAATATTCAGAACTAGCTCTCCACAGCAATAAGAAAACAATATAATTCTTGCAACAATGCCACCTTCCTTCATTAGGCTTAAGCAAGTCACATACACATACAACAGTTCTTCCTCTCTGACCAACTCCCTTCCTGACCAACTCCCTTCCTCCCTGACCAACTCACTCCCTTCCTTCCTGACCATTATCCCCCAGGTGGTCCCTCTCAACGCTTCCCCCTCTCCCGACACCACCCTCCCACCCTACCCCCTCCTACACCATGGCCTTGAGCCACAGCTGTACGGGATTAATACAGTATGGCCCACCGGCTCAGATTTTTTATCCGGCCAGACCGGCTTTTATCCGACTCCCATGGACATTTTTGCCGGACAATGAGATAATTTTATCCAGTCACGATTTTAGCAGGATAAGGGCGTTTTTCGGATGGTCGAATCCCGGATAATCTAGTGTCTACAGTATATCTTCTCCCCGTGCTCTGTCTCGGCACTGCAAATATACCTTAAATACTCCTAGTTGGCGCCCTCCCAGGCGAGCGGGTTGTGTGGTTTGGACCTCTTGCGCCCTGCGCATGCACCGTGGGAGTTTTTGTTATGGACGGTGTACACAGGTATTGGTGTTTCAAGTTCTTTTTCTCTCGGGTGCTTCGCCTCTCGCTCCTCTTATCTCTCCAGTCCGAGCCCCGTAGATACTGGGGGTGTTCTGGATTATCAATATGACGCCTAGTTTTTCTCTGCATACAGATGTGGGGCTCCACATTCCCCTCTACCCTACTCTTCTCCTGCATGTGCGGCTCTGGCCTTATTCCACTAGCCGTGCTCCCGAAATGTTCTCGGCTACAATGTGTCGTGACACGTTAGTGCCTACGCTCTGCAGGCGAGTTTATGCGGTCGGGCGTCTCTTTCGGCCAGGCGCTGGTTCATGATTTTTGGATGAGCGTTGGGGGATGGGTTGTGGCATTTTGCTTGGCCCCGTGCGTGCTTCTAAACTGTGACCTTCCTTGTTCATCTGTGTTCTTTGTTACACGGTGGGGCACGGCCCTGTCTTTCGTGGTCTTATCTTGGATACTCATTACTTGACTGTCATGCAGTGCCTGGCTGAGCCCTCCCATATACATTGGATTCTGTGTAATTACCTAGTTGTGCTTGCAGGGGTTGAGGTCTGACTCTTTGGTCCCGCCTCTCAACGGTCAATCAACTAATGTACAGGTTCCTGAGCTTACTGGGCTCTTATCATATCTACACTTTAAGCTGTGTATAGAGTCAGCCTCCACCACATCACTTCCTAATGCATTCCATTTGTCTACTACTCTGACACTGAAAAAAATTATTTTTAACGTTTCTATGGCTCATTTGGGCACTCAATTTCCAACTGTGTAGTAGGTCATGTCCCTTTCCTTCCCAATTGCTGCCTGTCTTCTTCGTTCCTTCTACACTCTTGTCCCAAGCTGCTGGTGTTTGGACTGTCTTTCTGGTCTTTTTCTTGCATTTTTCCATTTTTCTCGTTCTCTCTTTCACATTGTTGTGTGTTTTAGTATGTGCTTCTTGGCTCTACTAATGCTAGGTTTGACTTTGTCCATGTTCAGTTCCCTGCTTTTGAACTGCCTCTGTGTTCAGTTCTGGTCCTGAGTTTTCATTTTCTCCTTGTTTGGCACTTCCAGCTTCTGAGTTGCTCTGTATGCAAGTGGATGTACCTTCCGTTCTTCCTCTCCTGCCCCTCCAGTTTCTTTTCTTTGGGTCGGGAAATGCTAGGTTTCAGGCCCTGGCTCCGGCCTTTTTCTTTGTGTTCCCTTTTGGGCGGTGTGTTTTTGTTTTCGTGCTGTTCATTTCCTGGTTTGTTCTCCTCATACCTTACTCGGTATTTTGTGCTTCATTCTGCCTTGCTGGGGCTGCGTTCGCCGCTCATGTGGGATGTGGTTTCCCTGCTTTTCGCTTTGTGTTTCGGTTCGCAGTATTCGCTTCCTCGTTGGCCTCTGCCTGGGCCCTTTCTCTTCGATTTTCGTCGCAATTTTGTCCTTGCTGTTTGCAGAGTCTGCGTTTCTCAGTTGTGGCTTCTAGTTGTCATCCGTTGTCGGACTTGTTGATCCTTCAGGAGTCCTGAGGGGTTCCTCCTGGACGGGGCGTTTCTGCTTGCCCGGGTTGGTTCTTTCCCGGCTTGCCAGGTTTGGGTTCCTGGTTTCCTGGCTTACCCTGCCAGTTGGCATTTTCATGATCTCGCGGTGTCACTTCTCCCAAGTCTCGCGTCAGAACCACATTGTCTCCGATCTCCTGGCGAGCTCGCTAGCATTGGGAAGTTTTCTGTACGACAGACACTCGGTGTTCGCACCCAAGGTTTTCCCGCAGCTCCGCCTCTTCCTATGCTTGATCGGTCCATGGCGGGGCTGGTTCGGTTCTGCCTCGAGTCTCTCACCATCTGTTAGTGATCAGGTGGCTTCGTTGATGGTGTCCCACCTGTGTGCTTCATCTTGGTGGCGGTGTGGAGTTTTTTGGCGGTCCTTCCTTTTTCTTTTTGTCCTTTAGTAGGTTTGCTGCGTTTTGTTAACGTGGTCTTGTCCTTTTCTTGTGGAGGTTCCAGGCCGTCATCTTGCCACATACTAGTACTGTCGCTTTGTCTCGTGTGGCGCTGGTGGAGCCGCTCTGGGCTGCTTCGGTTTTGGCGTTTCCTCTGCACCAATTCGCGAGCTGTCTCTGGCGTGGTTCACCTCCGGCCTGCTCTTGTGCCATTTGAGCCATCCTGGTTCTTTGATTGGGTGTTCTCCTCTCCTCTTTTCTCCTCGATTTGTTGTTGCCCCTTCAGTTCTGGATTGTATTCTGAGGCTCTTTTCTTGTTGGCGTTGGCTTCTGGGGGTCGGGTCGGGGTGCTTCATGCTCTCCTCCAGCGCCAGGGTTTTGGCTCTTTTGGTCCTCGTGATAGGTTTGTTCGTTTGCAGCCGTCTCCTTTTCTGGCAAAGACTGCCACGGCTGCTTTCGGGAGAGGTCCTTGGGTTGTTGATGCTTGGTTGGTCTGGCCGGGGGTGCATCATGTGTTGTGTTCAGTTGTGGCACTTTGCCGTTCTTTGCGTGCCACAGCTGCCGTGACCGGGGTCATGCTTTGGGTTGTTCCGGTTTCCCTTCTTCCCTGTTCCAGGGTACGGTTCTCTCGTGTCGTCCGTGAGGTGGTTCGGTCCAGCCAGCCTGCTGTCTATCCCCGTGCCCACGACATTCGTAGGTTGGCTATGCGTTCCTTCATTGATGTTCCTGGGCCTTGTCAGGCCAGTGTGGCCTTGGGTTGGCAGTTGCAGTCTTTTGTCTCCACTTCGAGTTGGGGAGTAAGAATGTAATGAAACGCCTTTTTCTGGGTGAGACCCAGAGGCTCCCCGGCAACCCTCCCTCCCTCCCTCCGGTCAGTGTTTTTTCACGTGTTTTGATATCCAGCCTCAGAACTGGGGTATTGGATTGCCGACGCGAGGGGTCTGGGGCTCCCCCTTCCGGGGAGGGGGAGCTGCGCAAACAGCAGTGAGGCGACGTGGTGATGTCATGCTTGTTAGCTCGGTTTTATTTTGGGAATTCTGTCCACCAGTTCGGCTCTCAGTAGCATTTCCTAACTAGAATAGAGGTTTGTTTTGGGATGCTTACTTTTCTGGGTGCCTGACCCAGTTGATGGCAGACATAGAATGCTTCCAACCACATGAGCATTTCTATAGGCCATTGCTCCTCATGCCTCTCTGAAGGGGGACCAGGTTCTGACTCGTGGGCCCCAGTAGGCCTAAGAACTCCATATACATGACTGATGCCAAAATCTGACATTAGCAATATCAGCCTGGATAGCTCCCGGTCTCGCCCAGAAAATGGTGTTTCATTATATTCAACGCTGGTTTTTTGCAAACAGAGTGGTAGACGGAGCAAGCTAAGGGAGAAGATGGTGGAGGCCAAAACCATTAGTAATTTCCAAGCATTCTTTGTTTTTATGCCTTTTGTTGTTTTCATTTTGCCTTGTTTATGGATCGGCTTCTCTTGGCAAATTCTGTCACCTGGTGTTGTTCGGCTTTGGCTAAGCCGCTGTCAATGGTTTTCGGTGTCAGTATTTCATTGGCACCATTTCACAAGCATCTCTACTGTTTTTTTCACCTGCTTGCTCATGCTCTTCTTGAGGTGTCTTGGTTTTTGGACTAGTTTTACTGTTTTCTCTCACTTCAGTTATTTGTTGGCCGCTCTGTCCGGGATTTTGCATCTTCATGGCTTTGTTTTTGCTGGCCCTCACTACAAACCTGTCTTCAGGGAGAAGGTCCACGGAAGGGAATGGATTGGCGACGACTACATAGCTTGTGCTATTATTTACCCATTATCCATAGTTAGGTAATGTTAAGGTTACTTTATGAGGGAAGCCCCTCCGGCTCCACAGAGTTATCTAGGCTGATATGAATACAGTGGCACCTCGGTTCACGAATGCCCGTTTGCGAACTTTTCAGGTTACTAGCCCGATTTCTAAAGAAAATTTGAATCGGGTTATGAACTTTACCTCGGGATACGAGTTTGTTGATACTTGTATGGCTGACCTAGCACGTGGTGGCACGGAGATTGCACCTCAGTTTCCCAGTGCATCCCACCTGAATTCTTTGCAAGGATTTACAGTGTCTTCGGATTTTTTTGGCTATTTGAACATAAAAGTTGTTATTATATATCTCGCCACAGGTCCCAAGAAAGCCAGTAGTAAGGTTCAAGGAAAGAAAACACATGTGAGAATGACCATAGAGGAAAAACAAGAGATCATTCGTAAACATGAAAATGGTACACGTGTTGTTGAACTAGCTAGGCAGTATAACAAATCTTCAGGGAAGGAAGAAGAGGCAGTAGAGGATGTCCCTTCCTCATTAATTAAGAAATGTGTGTAGTATGGGGAAGAACTGCAAAGTTTTGCTGAGAAGAATCACCCAGATAAAGCTTTTTTTTTTTTTTTTTTTTTTTATTATTATTTTCTACCACAGACGTGGCCACACATTTACAATGCTAACCAGCATATATACATTTTCTTCTGTCCTCCATGGACAGGGTTAGAGAAATGTTAAACATATAGTTCAAGGGTTTATTGAACACTCAACCACAGAAGGTGATTCGGTGCTTTTAAAATGCTAAGCTAACCTACATACGTAAATACATAGATACACAGATTTACGTATGCCCTACATAAAGTGTTTGATGTGTCTTACATAGTGTCATTAATATACATTCACAAAGGTGAAATGTAATTCTGATCAGCTTCCATATATACTTTATACCCATACATATACATACACACACACATATACATACATATATACACACACATGCATTCACATACATCTGTCTCATTTACTCTGACAGGGTGAGATAGCTGATAAAGAAACTAGTGTGCAATTAAGCACTTAATCACTGAAGGTGATGAAGGTGCTTTTACAAGCTCAGGTTATATAGTTACATCATATATATACATTGTATAAATGTTATATTACATGGTTAATCTTGGATACAAGTCTAATATATCATCAAGTGTTCCAGTACTCATATAGTAATTACAGAGTTCAGCATACCTCAGCCCAGGAGAGCGAAAGTCAGTCAGTATGGGACATTCTACAATATAATGTTCAAGTGAGTGCATGTTTTCTCTTTCACAAAGTTGACACATTGTGTACTCGACTTTGGGTTTTGAGAAAGCTGCCAGTAGATACGTCTATATCCCAGGCGTATTCTGGCCACTATAACATCACATTGCTGGGTTCTTGTTCTATTAGTCCCATATGTGAATGTCTCCTCATGATATCTATCATAATATTTAATGCTACAACTTTCAGGTCTTTGTGAATTTGTAAGGTCGGTGAGATTTTCATTAGATATTTGTTTAAGTATTCTCTTTGTCACTGCTAATGAAACACCCATATCAATTTCTACCACTGGTGTTCTGCAGGCTGTCTTAGCAAGCATATCAACAGTGTCATGCCTTGAGATGCCAACATGTGATGGTATCCATAGGAATTTTATCTCAAATCTGTTTTCTTTAGCAGCTAAAACATTCATTCGAATATCACTGACTATTTTCTGGGTGTCACTACTATGTGCATTCAGTGCCAGGAGTGCACTCTGCGAGTCACAGTATATAAGTCCACTGCCTTTGTCTTTTAAAAATTCAGTGGCAAGGTATATGCCTGCAAGTTCGGTTTGAGTTGTACTTGCCCAGTCATTGACGCGCTTCATTGCTGTATGTACGAGAGAAGATTGTTCAAATATGTTACATGCACATCTGGTACATCGTCCACCTTCTTCTACAGAGCCGTCGGTATAGCACTGATACACATCGTTACCCATACTCTGAGTACTTTCAGTGATGCTTTTCAGTGTTAACTGTTTTAATAATGTAGTGTGCACACTATCTTGGGTGCATTTACAAAATCAACTGATAGATCCCAGTTATCCCATGGAGTAATTGGCTGATTAATCATTAGTTGAGTTGGGTACATATTTAATATTTTGATGGAGTTGGCTACATGATAATTGGGTGGTGGAATACCACATGGAATGAGGGCACGAGTTTTCTGTACAGAGATAAGGAGGCCACATTCCTCAGCTCTAGTAACAAAAGCGTCGAGCAGAACTTACATTCTAGGCTTGGAGGCAGCCTGTAAACATACATCATCAGCATAACAAATGACAGTGTCTTCATTATTAGTTGGAAGATCTTTAATAAGTTTATGCATCAGAACGTTGAACAACAAGGGACTGAGGACCCCTCCTTGTGGAGTTCCGAGTTCAAAGTGTTTGCTCTCTGTGCTTTTAACACCATTAAACAAAACATATGCTGTTCGATTAGACAAATAGCCCTTTATCCATTTCAGTCATTTTCCTTGTATTCCCAGCTCGGCAAGCTGTTCCAGTATGATTTCTCGTTTTAGCAGGCCTCTTCAAAAACAATCTTATTAGTGACAGTGTGATGTCTCGCTACAGACAAGTGTTACAAAGAAGGGAAAAACAATCTTCAAGAAAAATAATGAGAAAATCATGTAGTGTGCCAGAAGCTTGTCCTAGTAGTATGCAGGCAAAACGTGCCAGAAAGTGTACCCCAGAGAGGTAATCACTGCCTGATGTTATAATGGAAGGGGACTCCTCTTCCAAACAGTAACACCTCTCCTCCTCCCTCCACCTCATCATCTTCCATATGCCAACAAGAGTCATCAGTAAAGGTAAGTAATAACTTGTACATACTTTTGTAGTGAAGATTCGGGTGAATTAGGTATAAAATTTACTTGGAAGTGAATTTTTTGGGGAGTCATAAACGGATTAATTCATTTCCCATTATTTCTTATGAGGAAATTCGCTTCGGTTTACAAATTTTCGGGTTATGAACCATCTCCAGGAACGGATTAAATTCGTAAACCAGGGTGCAAGGACATGTAAATGTAAAGTACCAGTAGCGTGAGCGCTCGGCATAATATGGAGAGAGAGCCTGGATACAGGGGAGATATCAGCTGCACTTAAATCAGCAGATATAGCTCCGCTGCACAAGGGTGGTAGTAAAACTTTGGCAAAAAATTATAGACCAGTTGCACTAACATCACACATAATAAAAAAATTTGAAAGAGTGATTAGGAATCAAATTTCTAGTTTTATGGAAAATAATGAACTACACAACCCAGGACAACATGGATTTAGAGCGGGAAGATCCTGTCTGTCACAGTTATTCAACCACTATGATAAAATCACAGATGCTCTAGAAGAAAAGCAAAATGCAGATGCAGTACACACAGACTTTGCAAAGGCATTCGACAAATGTGACCATGGAGTGTTAGCACACAAAATGAGGTCATTGGGAATAACTGGGAAAGTGGGACGCTGGATACTCAATTTCCTGTCGAACAGAACACAGAGAGTAACAGTCAATTAAATAAAATTGAGTCTAAGCGCACTTAAAAGCTCTGTACGTCAAGGTACAGTCCTTGCACCACTACTTTTCTTTATTCTCATATCAAATATAGACAAAAATACAAGTCACAGCTTTGTGTCATCCTTTGCAGATGTCACAAAAATCAGCATGAAAATTACCTCTGCAGAAGACATTAAAAAACTACAAGCAGACATTAATAAAATTTTTGATTGGGCAGCAGAAAATAACATGTTTAACCCTTCAACTTCGCAACACGTCATATGATGTGTTGAGTAACTTGCAATAAATTGCGCATCACGTCATATGATGTTTTGGAGTACTGCGCAAGATTTGAACGGCCAGCGGGGTAGGGGAGGGTCTCCATACGCTGCCCAGGGGCTATAGTAAACAGCCGCTATTTTGTAAAAAAAATCCAGCTCACGCTACCATCGCGTGGGAGGCATCAGTTACCCAGTGGTCACCATGGCAAGCGCACAGCCGAACGCCTCCAGGGCACGCACCACGCAATCACTTACCCAAGAGCAAATAACAGTGAATTATTTTCTGATAGTGAGGAAAGTGATTTTGATGACTCTGACAATGATAAGGACTGTACACAATTGACCGATGATAGTAGCACAGACAGTGAAAATGAGATACAGCCGCCTCCCATGGCGAGGCCTACACGCTCACCTGTGCCACCTCGCCCAGTGTCTACCCCCAATCCATCCACGACCAAACAGTTCCTGTACATATTTAGAGTATGAGGATATTTTGGGTGACGAGTTAGAGGAAGGCGACTCATTTTCTGGATTTAGTGACCCCTCCCCATCCGGCCCGTTGGCGCCATGAGGGGGGCTTAGTGGACGGCTGCTGGAGTGTGATGCTCCGTGGGACAGTCCTCTGTCCTTTTGTGGCCTTGCACTCCTGCTGCTGTCTTCTCTAATTGTGCCGGATCGCTTTTCCTTTTCCTTTTGTTTCGTTTTTCTCCCCCCTCTTCTCCTATCTGCTTGTCGTTTCCTGCCGACCTTTTGCTTGTTTTGGTTATTCCTTTGTACTTCTTCTATTTTGATGCCCGGGTGCTTGAGAGGCATACTCATGCACCCGTAGAACTGTAGTACCCGACGTCTCGAGCGAGGGGAACCTTTTATTGTCAATCCCCCTTTCGTCGCTGAACCCGATCTCGACGGGCTGGCGGTCCTTAACCCTTAAACTGCGCATGGCGTATATATACGCCCTGAGTAACATGTCCCACCGTGAGCATGGCGTATATATATGCCCAAGGGTGCCAGGCCCGATTCAAATGGCCCACAGCTACATGGGGTTCACATTAGCTTCCTCAGGGCTCTTGTAAACAGACGCCATTTAAAAAAAAAATTGTGGGCAATATTCTCAGGTGTGAGAGGCACAGTACTGTTGGAGCAACCAAGGCTGGCGCACGCAGCATGAGCGAACAGCATTGCTGTTCAGCTTGTGACCACAGCATCGCCGAAAAATGTCAAAATAAATATATAATTGCTATTATTTAGCGATGACAATATTACAGATGACCCCTGACTGTGATATAAATAACCAGGGTTGTGATAATAGCAGGATTGTTGTAATAATTAGCGCTGTGGGAGGAGTGATGCTGAGAGACGAAGGGAGAAAGCATCGTTTACTGACTGTGTGGCCACCTGTTATTGTTTGCATTCACCATATCAGCTCAGTGGTTCTCTATGGTGAACACAAATGTAGATACTTATATATAATGTGTGTATTAGTGTAATAACAGCAAAAGGATTATGCTGGGAGGAGCCATTTGGGTGACGGAGGTGACGTCGTCTGCATGATTTGTCTGGCTGTGCAGAGGGTGGCCACTATGCTCTTTGGGCGCACTACAAGCTTAGGTGTACAGTTACGGTGCATACAACATGTAGATACTTATATATAATATGTGTATATAGTGTAATAACACTGCAAACAGTATTGTTGGGGGAGAAAGTTACTTGCTTGTGACCTTGAATGAGTGAGGGAGCCGCCAGCTGACTGTGTGTATAGCGACGATTCTTAGTGCCTGAACTAACTATATCAGCTTTGCTGTACAGTTGTGATGAACAAAACATATACATACTTATATATAACATCTGTATATAGTGTCATAACACCACAAATGGTATTGTTGGGGGAGAAAGTTTAGTGCGTGTGGCCCTGAGTGAGTGAGGCAGCCGCTAGCTGACTGTGTGTATAGCGATGGCTCTTAGTGCCTAAACTAACTATATCTGCTTAGTTGTACATGTGTGGTGAACAAAACATGTAGTTTCTTATATATAACGTCTGTATATTGTGAATAGAATATAAAACAGGATGGTGGGAGGAAAAATTTGGCGGGTGAGGCGTTGTTGAGGGAGTGGCAATGAGTGGCTGCTGGTGCGTGGCGGTAACTCCTCGTTGCTTTTCGACTCTCAATACCAACTTAGTGGTTCGTTATGGTGAACAAAACATGCAGATACTTATATATAACCTGTGTATAGAGTGTAATAGCAGCAAAACTATTTGTTTATTGTTTTATAAACATAATAATTGAATCACTAATATGCACATCATACTTTTGAGTATAGTGATTATTCACCACTTTTATTATATAAATATATTACAATACACACTATTGAATAATATTACTGCAAAAAAACTAAGAAAAAATCAATCAGAGACATAGAAATAATTAAGTGATAATATCTTTGTGGCAACTCCCATCTGTCAGCGCGGGTGACACTGACCGGCTCAGACGACCGCTCTGTCAACGCCCACTTTTTGCCAGATTTCCTCGGTCAATTGCGCCCAAAATGTCACCTACGATTTTTTTTCCCGTGCTCAGGGAACACAAATTAACATTTTAAGAAGACAAAATAATTTTTTAGAATTGTTTTTTTTCTTGCGCACAGGGGTGTAAATGTCCTCAGGACCCCTGAGTAGTGGAAGGGTTAAGGTGGCGTTTGTTAGGCGTATACTCACGACGCACCCCAGGGGGGCCCCGGCATGATCGGCAATAGCTTCCTGTTGGGTGTCCTGCCTCTAATTGTGGCTCCATGGTGGGTATGGGGGCACATTCGTGGATGAATTTCTTTCTCTTCGTCTATATGTCATAGAATGTTTCTGTTGTACCCTCTCAGGCTCGTGAGGTGGGCGACCAAGCCCCCGAGTCAGCCTGTATTGGAAGACCGAGCTCTGTAGCCCCCGTTGCATTGGGCCCCGACCTTGCTCCTCCTTTGACCGTCCTGACTTCTTCTGCTGCTCCTTCTCAGAATGCAGCTTCCCGCTTGGCTGCCTTATCCTGCCTTGGCGAAATCCCTGTTCGGGTCTCAAAGAACGCTCGGTTGAATGCCAGTGTTGGCACTATTCTCCTTCCGCCCCATGTTGCAACCGGTGTTCGGAATCTGCACGACTGCCACGATGACATTCGGCATATCCTTGATGCCCAAGGCCATTCTGTCCTCCAGGTAGACTCGTTTACTCGTCCCCCTCGTGGTCGTCGCCGTCAACCCCTTCGAGTTGTGAAGATCACCTTTGATGGTAGGACCCTTCCATCCTCTGTCATTCTTGCTGGTGCCAGGTGCTCTGTCCAGGAGTATATTCCTTCTCCTCGACTTTGTAACAAGTGCTGGAGGTTTAGGCATGGTGCCCTCCGCTGCTCTGGGACTGTCTCTCTCTGTCCTTTGTGTGGAGGTGAAGGTCACTAAGTCGGAGTGCACTTCTCCCCAAGCTCGCTGCCTCAACTGCGGTGAGGCCCATCCTACCTTCTCCCGTGCCTGTATCCATTACAAGCTTGAGGCAGCCGTTCTCAACTTGCAGCACCGGGAGCGTTTATCTTTTCCTGAGGCGAGGCGCCAGGTTCGCCGGCTCCCGCCTTATGCTAACGTCTCTTATGCTTGCGTGTTGCGCTCTTCCTCTCCTCATTCTTCCCACCTTCCTCAGACTCACAACTGTTTCCGGGCCTTGGACACTGATACGCCCACTGCCCCCTCCTCTGTTCCTTTGAGTTCTGTCCCGAAGGGTCCCCCTCCTGGTCCTCTGTCTGGGGGTTCCCCTTCTTTCTACCCGGTCTGTCATGTCTCCTGTGTCTTCCTCGTCTCCATTCGATCCTCCTTCCCTTCTCCTCCATCTATTGACTCTCCCCGCCGCCTGTCGGTGCAGGCGGATGTCCATCGCTCTCCTAACGGCCGTCGTGTATGCTCTCGTTCAGCTTCTCCTGTTGAGACGCTGGAATTCGTTGCCCGGTACATAGTCATTTCAGCACTCGTCTTCGACTTCCCTATAATGATCCCTTCTCTCTCTCTCTCTGAACTTCGTTCTGCTCTGGCCCTCTGCAGTTGTACGGCGGCGGGCTCCGATGGTATTCATTATGAGATGCTTCGCCATCTCCCTCCGTGCACGTCTCGGTATTTACTGAGTCTGTATAATCTGATCTAGGAGTCATCGTCAGTCCCTGAGGACTGGCTCGATGCCGTTGTCCTCCCTGTTCGCAAACCGGGGTCTCTGGGTACTTTCCCTAAGGACTTTTGCCCTATTGCCCTCAAGTTGTATCTGCAAACTCTTTGAACGTATAGTTAACGTTCGTCTGATGTGGTTCCTGGAACACCATCGCCTCCTCTCCCCTTTTCAATTTGGTTTCCGCAAGTGCCGCAGCACGACAGATGTCCTGGTGAACTTGGAGGTCTATATTCGTACTGCTCTTATTGCGAAGACCTCCGTTGTTGTCGTCCTTTTTGACCTGGAAAAGGCTTACGACACCACTTGGTGATATCATATTCTATCCCAACTTCATTCTTTTGGCCTTCGTGGTCATCTCCCTCTCTTTCTCTGCAGCTTCCTCTCTCATCGTTCCTTTCGGGTGTGCCTTGGTACCGCTCTCTCTGCTTCTTTTCAGCAATACGAAGGTGTGCCCCAGGGTAGTGTTCTGAGCACTACTCTTTTTCTGGTTGCCCTCAATGGTCTTCTTTCCTCTCTTCCTTCAGGTGTCTTCTCCGCTCTCTATGTCGATGATCTTACCCTTTGCTGTCAGAGTGATGATTCGCCTCTCCTTCAGCGCCGGCTTCAACTTGCAATTGATGCCGGGTCGTCTTGGGCCACCGATCATGGCTTCAAGTTCTCTACTTCTATGACTTGTGTCATGACTTTTACTCGGAAACGGGTCGTTCTTCGTCCCTCTTTGTCACTTTATGGTCATCCCCTTGAGTACAAAGATTCCGCGAAGCTTTTCGGGTTATTCCTTGACACTCGTTTGTCTTGGTCTTCCCATATCTCTTACCTCCGTGTTGAGTGCTCTAAGGCCCTTACCCTCCTTCGGGTATTGTCCCATACTTCTTGGGGGGTGGATAGGTTATCTTGAGATGATTTCGGGGCTTTAGTGTCCCCGCAGCCCGGTCCTCAACCAGGCCTCCACCCCCAGGAAGCAGCCCGTGACAGCTGACTAACACCCAGGTACCTATTTTACTGCTATGTAACAGGGGCATAGGGTGAAAGAAACTCTGCCCATTGTTTCTCGCCGGCGCCTGGTATCGAACCCAGGACCACAGGATCACAAGTCCCGCGTGCTGTCCGCTCGGCCGACCGGCTCCCACTACCGAGCCGCACTCTCGGATAGGCGCACTCTCCTTGCTTTACATTCCTCTCTCGTCCTGTCATAGCTCGATTATGGTTTCCCCTGCTTACTCGTCTGCTTCTCCTGGCTTCCTGTCTCTCCAGGACCGCCGTGATCGCTACTGTCTTCGCTATCTTGCGTGGTCCATACAACATCCTTCCTCTCGCCTCTGTCATGCTTTAACTTTTACCCCTCCTGCGGTTCCTGTTCCTCTTCACCACCTCCCTCTTTCTGTCCGGTTATCTCGCCTACAAGATTCTCTTTCCGTTCGTATTTCTAATGTTTCTCCTCGTGTTGTTCCTTCTTTGCCCCCGTGGAGAGTCCCCCTTCCGCGGTTTTGTACATCCTTGACCCATATCACTAAAGCTTTTACCCCTCCTACGGTTCTAAAACGCCTTTTCCTTGAGCACTTTTTTTTCTCACTCCCGCTCCGTGTCTGTCTTCACCGATGGGTCTAAGTCTGCGGACGGTGTTGGCTACTCTGTTTTTTTCCTGATCGCACTTATATGTGTCGCTTACCTCCGGAGACTAGCATCTTTACAGCGGAGCTGTATGCTATTCTCTATGCTCTTCGTCTCCTGCTTTCTCATTGTCAGTCTTCCTTTGTAGTTGTTGTGGACTCTCGTAGTGCCCTCATGGCTCTCGGGTTCTTTAATCCGGTTCATCCAATAGTTGTCGAGATCCAGCATTGGCTGTTTCTTGTTCACAGTAAATTTAAGTTGGTTGAGTTTTGTTGGGTTCCCAGCCATATTGGTGTGTCGTTAAATGAGCGTGCCGATGCTGCCGCCAAGGAAGCTGTCCGCTCTTGTCCCATCTCTCGTAAAGGTATTCCATATTCAGACTTTTACCCGGTTATCCATTCCTTCGTCCTTACCCGTTGGCAGGCTTCTTGGTCGTCTGTTACTGGTAACAAACTACGTACTCTTAAGTGTTGTGTTTCCTCGTGGCCGTCCTCCTACCACCGTAACCGGCGATGGGAAACAGCTCTGGCGAGGTTGCGTATTGGCCATACTCGCTTAACCCATGGTCACTTGGAGCGCCGCCCTGCTCCTTATTGTCCTAATTGCATTGTCCCTCTTACGGTCGTGCATGTCCTTCTTGAATGTCCTGACTTCCAGGACAAGCGTGTGTCTTGCTTTCCAACCGCCCCTCGCAGTTACCTGTCCCTCAATAGAATTCTTGGTGACTCGGATACTTTTGATATCGTTCGCCTTATGCGTTTTTGTTCTCGTATTGGCATCCTTGGTGATATTTAGCACCCTTTGATTATTCCGCACATTTGATGGTGCTACGTAGGTACCTATTTTACTGCTATGTAACAGAGGCATAGGGTGAAAGAAACTCTGCCCATTGTTTCTCGCCGGCGCCTGGTATCGAACCCAGGACCACAGGATCACAAGTCCCGCGTGCTGTCCGCTCGGCCGACCGGCTCCCACTACCGAGCCGCACTCTCGGATAGGCGCACTCTCCTTGCTTTACATTCCTCTCTCGTCCTGTCATAGCTCGATTATGGTTTCCCCTGCTTACTCGTCTGCTTCTCCTGGCTTCCTGTCTCTCCAGGACCGCCGTGATCGCTACTGTCTTCGCTATCTTGCGTGGTCCATACAACATCCTTCCTCTCGCCTCTGTCGTGCTTTAACTTTTACCCCTCCTGCGGTTCCTGTTCCTCTTCACCACCTCCCTCTTTCTGTCCGGTTATCTCGCCTACAAGATTCTCTTTCCGTTCGTATTTCTAATGTTTCTCCTCGTGTTGTTCCTTCTTTGCCCCCGTGGAGAGTCCCCCTTCCGCGGTTTTGTACATCCTTGACCCATATCACTAAAGCTTTTACCCCTCCTACGGTTCTAAAACGCCTTTTCCTTGAGCACTTTTTTTTCTCACTCCCGCTCCGTGTCTGTCTTCACCGATGGGTCTAAGTCTGCGGACGGTGTTGGCTACTCTGTTTTTTTCCTGATCGCACTTATATGTGTTGCTTACCTCCGGAGACTAGCATCTTTACAGCGGAGCTGTATGCTATTCTCTATGCTCTTCGTCTCCTGCTTTCTCATTGTCAGTCTTCCTTTGTAGTTGTTGTGGACTCTCGTAGTGCCCTCATGGCTCTCGGGTTCTTTAATCCGGTTCATCCAATAGTTGTCGAGATCCAGCATTGGCTGTTTCTTGTTCACAGTAAATTTAAGTTGGTTGAGTTTTGTTGGGTTCCCAGCCATATTGGTGTGTCGTTAAATGAGCGTGCCGATGCTGCCGCCAAGGAAGCTGTCCGCTCTTGTCCCATCTCTCGTAAAGGTATTCCATATTCAGACTTTTACCCGGTTATCCATTCCTTCGTCCTTACCCGTTGGCAGGCTTCTTGGTCGTCTGTTACTGGTAACAAACTACGTACTCTTAAGTGTTGTGTTTCCTCGTGGCCGTCCTCCTACCACCGTAACCGGCGATGGGAAACAGCTCTGGCGAGGTTGCGTATTGGCCATACTCGCTTAACCCATGGTCACTTGGAGCGCCGCCCTGCTCCTTATTGTCCTAATTGCATTGTCCCTCTTACGGTCGTGCATGTCCTTCTTGAATGTCCTGACTTCCAGGACAAGCGTGTGTCTTGCTTTCCGACCGCCCCTCGCAGTTACCTGTCCCTCAATAGAATTCTTGGTGACTCGGATACTTTTGATATCGTTCGCCTTATGCGTTTTTGTTCTCGTATTGGCATCCTTGGTGATATTTAGCACCCTTTGATTATTCCGCACATTTGATGGTGCTACGTAGCCTTCCCAGTTTGGTGCCTTCTTTTGATAATTACTTCTGGATTTAGTGAAGTGGATTCAGAGCATACTGTTACCGCGCCTGTTGCTAGTACCAGTAGTGTTATCGGGCGAGAATTTGTCGCGTCAGCAGCGTCTCGCCCAGCCAAGCGCCACCGCATGGAACAAAGTGATGAACCAAGACCCTCATGTTCACGTGCTTTCACCCCACGTGCATGTAGCGGCCGTATTTTGCGTAGTGCATCACGGTGTGCATCACTTTCTTGCCGTCGTGCCCATGTTGCGTCTCGCAGGACACCAGGTGTACTTGTGTGGAGTGATGGTGACGATTTTATTCCTCTAATTCCTGCCTTTGACAATAAAGACGGGATTACAGACCTTTCCCCGAATAATGGGGACAACATGTGTGAAATGGAATATTTTACAGCATTTTATGATGAGCCGTTGATGGAATATATTGTACACCAAACGAACCTTCATGCAGCTCATTGGAAAAGAGATCACAGAATATTCACGATTGCAGCGTTGGAAAAATACAACTGTAGGCGAGATGTATGTATTTTTAGCAATATGTATGTTGATGAAGCATTGTGTCAAACACCCTATCACTGATTATTGGAGCAAAGACCAGACTATTCCAACACCTTTCTTTGGGAAATATATCTCCCGAGATAGGTTTCAGATACTCCTCAGGTCTCTACATTTTGCAAGTAATGAAGACCGGACAGAGGATGATAAGACTTTGGCGAGTGAGGCACTATATGAATGAAGTGATTGGAAAGTTCAGAGATTTCTACGTACCAGCACAGAAGCTAGTGATTGACAAATCACTTGTGCTTTTCAAAGGAAGTGTTGCATTCAAGCAGTATACTCCCTCCAAACACAACAGATTTGGATTGAAATTCTTTGTTCTTTGTGACTGTGAGACAGGTTATGTGTTACACATGATTCTGTATTCTGCTAGCGATGTTGACATTCCTGGAAATGACCAACATGGTTTCTCAGGTAGTGTGGTGAAGTCACTGATGGCACCATGGATGAACAAGGGCCACATTTTGTACACGGATAATTACTATACAAGTCCCTTGCTAGCTAGGTTTTTGATTGAAAATAGAACTGGATTGGTTGGCACAATAAAGCCAAGAAGAAGGGAAATGCCAGTGTTTGAAAATAAACTTGAAGTTGGTGACTGCGAGCTAAGAAAATGTGATCAAATACTCTCAGTTAGGTGGAAAGACAAGAGAGAAGTGAACTTGCTGACAACCGCTCATGAGGGTACAATGGTGAACAGTGGCAAGGTTAACCAAGTAACGCAAGATATAGTATATAAAGCCAGATTGTGTTCTTGACTATATCATCAACATGCGTTTGGTTGATAAATCTGACATGATGGTAGACACTGTCGAGTGTGTGCGGAAAACATTGAAGTGGATAAAAAAGTGTTTTTTCATCTTGTTGACATGAGCATGCTGAACTGTTACAATATGTATCTGGTGAAAACTGGATGTAAACCAAGTTTCCGTTCGTTTGCTTTTACACCTGCGACACAGTTATTAGTAAAGTTTGGCAAAGATGTTCCTGGCATACAAAGACCCATCATGAACCCAGTGTTGCAGCATGCTGCTACACCCAGGCTCCCTCACATGGAGGCCTTTCAAGCACACAGACTTAAACATTTGCCACCAGCTGGAAAGCGTGCAATAGGCCAATGTGATTGCTTAGTTTGTAAAACAACAAAAAGGAGAGATCTAAAACGTAAACTTGTGCAAACATGGTGTGAAGCGTGTGCAGTCCCTTTGTGTGCTGTCGACTGCTTCATCGACTACCACTCTCTCCAAGACTTCTAAATGTGCAAAAACCTGTAACTTTGGGGCATTCATGGAAACACATACAAAAGATTACATGGATGGTGAAATCTGGATTCCAAATTATAATTTATATAGATGTGATAGAAAAACTAGGTCAAATGGAGGAGTAGGTCTGTATATTAAAGAGGACCTGGTATGCACAGAACTACTAAACTCAACTAATGAGGTGGTAGAGGCACTAGGAATTAAGGTAGAGAAACTAAACCTAATTATTATTCTAATATATAAACCGCCAGATACAATGGTTGAGGAATTCACAGAGCAGATGCACAAAATAGAGAACATACTTGATAACCTAGCAAACCCAGCTCCAGATATTATCTTCCTTGGAGATTTCAATTTACCGAGTCTAAGATGGAGAGATGGCTAACACAAATATCATAGCAGGGAATGACCCGGGAAATAACCAACCACAATCAGAGAACTTTTGAGATTCTGTGACAAATTCTCTCTCAATCAACAGATTGCAGAACCAACTAGGAGCGAAAACACACTAGACTTGTTATTCACAAACAATGATGAACTAATCAGAGACATCACAATCTCAGATACTTCATACTCAGATCATAAGCTCATTGAAGTGCGAACTAGCATAAATAACGGTAGTAGGTCTAAGAGACCCAACAAGCGAGAAGGAATATTCAATCAATTCAATTTCAACAATAAGAGGATTGACTGGGAAAAAATAAATGTAGACCTTATGTTACCTTGAGGTTACCGTGAGGTGCTTCCGGGGCTTAGCGTCCCCGCGGCCCGGTCGTCGACCAGGCCTCCTGGTTACTGGACTGATCAACCAGGCTGTTAGACGCAGCTGCACGCAGCCTGACGTATGAGTCACAGCCTGGTTGATCAGGTATACCTTGCAACCATTCAATGGGAGACGGTCTTAAGCGACAAAACTCCCACACAGGGAATAGCTCAACTGACAGCTGAAGCTTACAAGGTCTGCTTGAAGCACGTGCCTGTGAGGAGGGGCAGAAAGAGGACCACTCTAGAAAGAGAACGCAGACGACTGTACAGGAGAAGGAAAAAAATAACGGAAATGCTTCGGCAGACACAACTATCACAAGCAAGGAAAACAAGCCTAAGCAGGGAGATCGAAGAAATAGAACAAACGTTGAAGCGATCATATGAGTCTGAAGAAATGGAATTGGAACAGAAAGCTATACAAGAGATAAAGAAAAATCAAAGATATTTTTTCACATACGCAAAATCAAAATCAAAAACCTCGACCAGTATTGGACCATTAATTACAAATAAAGGTACATACACAAAGGACAACAAAGAATTAAGTGAAATTCTAAGAAGCCAGTATGAGGCTATGTTTAGCACACCAATAAACAACATGAAAGTTGATGACCCAGACAGCTTCTTTATGAATGACATTCAAGCTGCAGATAATATAACGGATATTACCACAAACTCGGAAGACTTTGAAAGAGAAATTGACAATATGCCTATGCACTCAGCTCCTGGGCCTGACTCATGGAATTCAATATTCATAAAGAAATGTAAAGTGCCAGTAGCGAGAGCACTCAGCGTAATATGGAGAAAGAGCCTGGATACAGGGGAGATACCAGCAGCACTTAAATCTGCAGATATAGCTCCGTTGCACAAGGGGGGGGAGTAAAGCCTTTGCAAAAAATTATAGGCCAGTTGCACTAACATCACACATAATAAAAGTGTTTGAAAGAGTGATTAGGAATCAAATTTCTAGTTTTATGGAAAACAATGAATTGCACAATCCAGGACAACATGGATTTAGAGCGGGAAGATCCTGTCTGTCACAGTTACTCAACCACTATCCTGCTGGAGCTGGATGTTAGAAAGGCTGTTGGTCCAGATGGGATCTCACCATGGATACTGAAAGAGTGTGCAGAGGCACTTTGCTTGCCACTCTCCATAGTGTATAGTAAGTCACTGGAGACGGGAGACCTACCAGAAATATGGAAGACGGCGAATGTGGTCCCAATATACAAAAAGGGCGACAGGCAAGAGGCACTGAACTACAAGCCAGTGTCCTTGACTTGTATACCATGCAAGGTGATGGAGAAGATCGTGAGAAAAAACCTGGTAACACATCTGGAGAGAAGGGACTTCATGACAAATCGCCAACATGGGTTCAGGGAGGGTAAATCTTGCCTTACAGGCTTGATAGAATTCTACAATCAGGTGACAAAGATTAAGCAAGAAAGAGAGGGCTGGGCGGACTGCATTTTCTTGGATTGTCGGAAAGCCTTTGACACAGTACCGCATAAGAGGCTGGTGCATAAGCTGAAGAGACAGGCAGGTGTATCTGGTAAGGTGCTCCAGTGGATAAGGGAGTATCTAAGCAATAGGAAGCAGAGAGTTACGGTGAGGGGTGAGACCTCCGATTGGCGTGAAGTCGCCAGTGGAGTCCCACAGGGCTCTGTACTCGGTCCTATCTTGTTTCTGATATATGTAAATGATTTCCCGGAGGGTATCGATTCATTTCTCTCAATGTTTGTGGACGATGCTAAAATTATGAGAAGGATTAAAACAGAAGAGGACTGTTTGAGGCTTCAAGAAGACCTGGACAAGCTGAAGGAATGGTCGAACAAAGGGTTGTTAGAGTTTAACCCAACCAAATGTAATGTAATGAAGATAGGTGTAGGGAGCAGGAGGCCAGATACAAGGTATTATCTGGGAGAGGAAATTCTTCAGGAGTCAGATAAGGAAAAAGACTTGGGGGTTGATATCACGCCAGACCTGTCTCCTGCAGCACATATCAAGCGGATAACATCAGCGGCATATGCCAGGCTGGCCAACATACGAACGGCATTCAGAAACTTGTGTAAAGAATCATTCAGAACTTTGTATACCACATATGTCAGGCCAATCCTGGAGTATGCAGCCCCAGCATGGAGTCCATATCTAGTCAAGGATAAGACTAAACTGGAAAAGGTTCAAAGGTTTGCCACCAGACTAGTACCCGAGCTGAGAGGTATGAGCTACGAGGAGAGACTACGGGAATTAAACCTCACTTTGCTGGAAGACAGAAGAGTTAGGGGACACGATGATCACCACATTCAAGATTCTGAAGGGAATTGATAGGGTAGATAAAGACAGTCTATTTAACACAAGGGGACACGGTGGAAACTGAGTGCCCAAATGAGCCACAGAGATATTAGAAAGAACTTTTTTAGTGTCAGAGTGGTTGACAAATGGAATGCATTAGGAAGTGATGTGGTGGAGGCTGACTCCATACACAGTTTCAAGTGTAGATATGATAGAGCCCAATAGGCTCAGGAATCTGTACACCTGTTGACTGACGGTTGAGAGGCGGGACCAAAGAGCCAGAGCTCAACCCCCGCAAACACAACTAGGTGAATACAACTAGGTGAGTACTATGACAAAATCACAGAAGCCCTAGAAGAAAAGCAAAATGCAGATGTTGTATACACAGACTTTGCAAAGGCGTTCGACAAATGTGACCATGGGGGTGATAGCTCACAAAATGAGGTCAATGGGAATAACTGGAAAAGTAGGATGCTGGATACTTAATTTCCTGTCGAACAGAACACAAAGAGTAACAGTCAATCAGATAAAATCGAGTCCAAGCGATGTTAAAAGCTCTGTATCTCAAGGTACAGTTCTTGCACCGCTACTGTTCCTTATTCTCATATCTGATATAGACAAATACTCGTCACAGCTTCGTGTCGTCCTTTGCAGATGACACAAAAATCAGCATGAAAATTACCTCTGCTGAAGACATTGAAAAACTACAAGCAGTTGTCAACAAAGTTTTTGACTGGGCAGCAGAAAATAACATGATGTTTAACAGTGATAAATTTCAGGTACTCAGGTACAGCAAAAATGAGGATCTGAAACATAATACAGGGTACAAAACACAATCAAATCTTCCCATAGTAGAAAAACAGCATGTCAAGGATTTGGGAATAATGATGTCCGACGATCTAACGTTTAGGGAGCATAACCAAGCAAATATCGCGTCAGCCAGGAAAATGATCGGATGGATTACGAGAACTTTCAAATCCAGAGATCCCATCACAATGGTTGTACTCTTCAAGTCACTTGTGTTGTCCTGTCTCGAGTACTGCTCAGTACTCACTTCCCCCTTCAGAGCAGGAGAGATTGCTGAAATAGAAGGAATACAGAGAACATATACGGCACGCATAGACGAGATAAAACACCTAAATTATTGGGATCGTCTCAAAGCTCTCCAAATGTACTCTCTAGAAAGGAGACGAGAGAGATACCAAATAATATACACATGGAAAATACTGGAGGGCCAGGTCCCAAATCTACACAGTAAAATAACAACGTACTGGAGTGAACGGTATGGAAGAAAATGCAAGATTGAACCAGTGAAGATCAGAGGTGCCATAGGCACAATCAGAGAGCACTGTATAAACATCAGAGGTCCGCTGTTGTTCAACGTCCTCTCAGCGACTATGTATAAGAAATATTGCCGGAACAACCGTGGACATCTTCAAGAGAAAACTGGACGGTTTTCTAAGAGAAGATCCTGATCAGCCGGGCTGTGGTGGGTATGTGGCCCTGCGGGCCGCTCCAAGCAACAGCCTGGTAGATCAGACTCTCACAAGTCGAGCCTGGCCTCGGCCGGGCTTGGGAAGTAGAAAAACTCCCAGAACCCCATCAACTAGGTATCAACTAGTGCATGCATGTGTGTAAATATAATAATGAACAGTGTGAATACATATTATATTGGCATAATGGAAAACATTTGTGCGCACATGTGTATACTCGATGTATGCAACATTTATTGCCATTCACCATGATATAACATTACACGCAACACAATTAGTGAATAATATTAGTGATAAAATAAGCCTAGACACTGTAAATAATGCCACAAAATAAATTTGTGTCAACTGTGGCTGCTTGAAGGCGACACCTCCAGGACGCACTTTGCATAAGTGAACATGCAGATTGTGACATCATCGCCCATATTGTCAGCTCAATTACGTCGTCGGTATGTACAATTAATTTTTTTTTATTTTTCTCGTGGTCAGAGAACATAACAGGTTAGGAAGAATTTTTTTTTTTTTTTTTGTGCGCCTGTGGGTGACAAAGGCTAATTAGCCCCTTAGCAACACAAGGGTTAACAGTGATAAATTCCAGGTACTCAGGTACAGCAAAAATGAGGATCTGAAACATAATACAGGGTACAAAATACAATCAAATCTACCCATAGTAGAAAAACAGCATGTCAAGGATTTGGGAATAATGATGTCTGACGACCTAATGTTTAGGGAGCATAACCAAGCAAATATTGCGACAGCCAAAAAAATGATAGGATGGATTAGGAGAACTTTCAAATGCAGGGATCCCATCACAATGGTTGTACTCTTCAAGTCACTTGTGTTGTCCTGTCTTGAGTACTGCTCAGTACTCACTTTCCCCTTCAGAGCAGGGGAGATTGCTGAAATAGAGGGAATACAGAGAACATGTACGGCACGCACAGACGCGATAAAGTACCTAAATTATTGGGATCGTCTCAAAGCTCTCCAAATGTACTCGCTAGAAAGGAGACAAGAGAGATACCAAATAATATACACATGGAAAATACTGGATGGCCAGGTCCCAAATCTACACAGTAAAATAACAACGTACTGGAGTGAACGATATGGAAGAAAATGCAGAATAGAACCAGTGAAGAGCAGAGGTTCCATAGGCACAATCAGAGAACACTGTATAAACATCGGAGGACCGCGGCTGTTCAACGTCCTCCCAGCATCTATTAGAAATATTGCCGGAACAACCAACCTGCTTGGGGAGCCAGTCGGCCGAGCAGACAGCACACTACACTGTGGTCCCGGGTTCAATCCCAGGCGCCGGCGAGAAACATTGGGCAGAGTTTCTTTCACCCTATGCCCCTGTTACCTAGCAGTAAAATAGGTACCTGGGTGTTAGTCAGCTGTCACGGGCTGCTTCCTGGGGGTGAAGGCCTGGTCGAGGACCGGGCCGCGGGGACACTAAAAAAAAGCCCCGAAATTCATCTCAAGATAACTGTGGACATCTTCAAGAGAAATCTATACTGTTTTCTAAAAAACGTGCCAGACCAACCGCGCTGTTGTGGGTATGTGGACCTGTGGGCCGCTCCAAGCAACAGCCTGGTGAACCAAACTCACAAGTTAAGCCTGGCCTCGGGCCAGGCTTGGGGAGTAGAACTCCCAGAATCCCATCCAGCAGGTAGCCCCTGTATCCCTAACTTTGGTTAGGTTACCCCTAACCTAATCTATCCCTAACTATCCTTTTAGTCTACTGTACCATATTAGAAATAGGGTAGGGTAAAATACTGTCTCCACTCAATTATCCGGACTATATGGAGAGGTCCCCCAGCCGGATAACCACGTGTTCCGGATAATAGTACTTTTTCACCTCCGAGTCCATAAGTGACCATTTCCAACTATTTTTATACTACAAACAACATAATTTGAATTGCCTTGCCACATATAATTATTAAATATTCAACTAGAAACCTCAACTTACCTTGTTGTTGTTCGTCGTCTTGATTGATGCCACACATCTTGAAGTTAAAAATTCTTAACAATTTACGTAACCTATACTAACACAACACTAAAATTAACACTTAAAATTACTATACAGTTCATTAAGCAAAGTTAGTTTTGGCTGCCAGCTGCTGAAGCCTCACTGATTGAAGGTGCTTGGCTTGAATTTCTTATCCTATAAGAATCAAGTTTAGCTTGCCTTCTGTGTTCATTGGCCTGTTGTATGATCAGTTCTTTGGTTCGCCTCAGACTTCACTTCACTTCACTTGGTCGACCGGCCATTTTCACAAAGTTGAACAACACGTAACTTGTCTTTAATTGCTAGGACAACCTTCTTCCTCTTAACACCTCCAGAAAGATTGATACTGCTACCAGACATAGTCTTGGCCTAAAATGTTCAAAGTTACTATGAAAATAAAAACGTTATTTAAAAAAATATTTTACTAATGGCACGGCACTGTAGTGTAACACATGGGTCGAGAGCACATGGCTTGACCAGGCCTGGACGGGTCCACTTGGGGCAGGGAGGAGGCACCTTACGTAGGCCACCAGGAGGAAAAAAACTCACAATATTTTTGAAGGAAACTTGTATATTTGTTATTACATTATTACTAATATTTCTTTTGTTTTTGGCTATGATGAATTTTTCTGAAATAAATGGTAATTCCTGTATTGTAGTGTATAGGCCCCTCCACATCCCCCTTACTCCCCAGGTGGTCCCTCCCAATGCTCCCTCTCTCTCCCGACACCACCCACCCACCCCACCCCCTCCTACCCCATGCGCCTAGAGCCACAGCCGTACGGGATTAATACGGTATGGCTCGCTGCCTGGCTTTCGTATCCGGACAATTCACGACTTGTCCGGCTGACTGTCCAGATATTGCAAAATCAGCAGCAAGTTAACAGGCCCAAATTTTTTATCCGGTCAAACACCCGATTTTCCGGCTCCTACAGACATTTAGGCCAGATATTGAGATAACTTTATCCAGTCATGATTTTGGCCGTATAAGGGCATTATCCGGATAATCGAGTGTCTACAGTATTAGAAAATACCATGGGTGTTTTCTGTTATGTCCTGGCCAGATATTTGAACTTCGGGTTGTGATAGTTGTTTGGTACTGTCGACAAGGCTCTGCTCGTCAGGGGCAGAGCCTTGTCAAGCTCCACTGGTGACATATCATCTTTGTTTATTGATATCGCACACTGTACTTTTCCCGACATTAAATTCTGTTGCCAGCCTAGTAACAGAGTATCCACATTATTGTTCCTCTATTAATTTTAATTTCTGCTCAATGTATAAAAACTCCTCTTCCTCTTGGTAGATAAGACACTATTAGCATGCCTCCGACACATCTTGTTGTATAACAATACAGCTGTAGTAAAATAAAAACAGTGATGAATGTAATGAAATGCCATTTTCTGGGCGAGACCCGGAGGCTCCCCAGAGCTATCCAGGCTGATGTGGATATCCCTAACTTTGGCATCAGTCGATGTGGGTGCAGTTCTAGGCCTACCGTAGGCTGTGTTTAACCACCGTGCTGCGCCGAGTTTATTGTGAAATTCCCCGTGCGCATGAAATAAAGTGTTCCCAAAAAATTATTTTTTCTTCGTAAAATGATAAATTCCCCTCCCTGAACATGTCTATGTAAAAATAAATACCAAATAACACTTACTTTGGCTGTGGGGACATGGACAAGGTGCGCTGTGATGTCATCAGGGGCTGGTCGCCAGTGCGTTACACGCCCAGACACGGTGGTGCAGGCCATTCAAGCACCAGGTGTTGCCACAAATATATTTTCAATTATTTGTTCTATGTATTTCCAGTGTGGTTTTATTTTTTTTTTTTATCGTATATGATGTATATTTGTGTCCTTTACAATACTGTATGTATATAGTAGAACGTTCATAATGTTCCATGGAACTGTGATACATGTGTCAGTAATGTGTCCACAATAAATGTTTATTGTCACAATATTACTTGTTAAAAATACACTAAAATTACAATATGTACAGTTTCACATACTATTTACACAGTAACACACTGTATTACACACTCATTACTTCGGAAGTGAGTAATAATCAATGAAGTAGTCCATGTGCAGGCGATGAGTCACAATAACGTAGATGAAGTATGTTGACCAGACCACACACTAGAAGATGAAGGGACAACAACGTTTCGGTCCGTCCTGGACCATTCTCAAGTTGATTGAGAATTCTCACAATTGACTTGAGAATGGTCCAGGACGGACCGAAACGTCGTCGTCCCTTCACCTTTTAGTGTGTTGGTCAACGAAGTAATCCATGGTACACGGCGCGACTTCGCTCTCATTGCACCAGGTACAGATAGATTTTCGCTTCCTTTTTCTTCGTTCAGTAGGTGGTATGTAGCCAAGCTTGTAATCCAACCTGTGTTAGGTCCTTATTGCGCCTAACTTCACCAATATTATGACCCTTCTGTTCTTCAAACAATAAGGTGTGAATTTCACCAACAGAGCGCGATCTTTCAACACCGTGTCAAACAGGGTGTTTGGGAGCCAGAGGCGTGTGCGCCACCCATGGTTGCTCACTCAGTACCAACCCAGCCAGCAGCCCTAGGGCATTCTGGGAATTTTTTCCAAGATGGCTGCCTCTCACTGGAGGTCCTAAGAGTCCATTTCGTACACAACCAACAGTGCACTCGTTTAGAATGGGTACGAAAAAATCAAAGAGTTTTTTCGGTTGGCGCAGTTTCCCACCGACCGAGAATACTTGATTGGCGCAGTTAAATGGTTAAGCCACATTCAATAACATAAATTTCTCTCAAATATTGGATTTAAATTATATTATATATTTTTGTGTTACATACTTAGTTTAGCAACATTATTTGGATAATAAGAGCTATAAAAATACTTATTTTAGAGATGAGTTCTTAAGTGTAATGTTTCGAGGCCGTAGGTCACTGAACTGTGGCGACACATCCGAACATAACGCCCATGTGGTGCTGTGTGTATATTAATTTGACTCAGCCACCTGGGCTCGTGTTGTTTTGAAAGAGCCAATAACATAAATAATTTCTCAAATAGCAAAAGTCTGTCATGTTACAGTATATTTTTCTGGGGGGAGCCCCCATTGGCTCCCCGGAGCTATCCAGGCTGAATGGATATGTATAACTTTCTGGCATCAGTCAAAGTGCATGGAGTTCTTGCCTATTGGGGACCACGAGCCAGAACCTGGCCCCCCTCAGAGAGGCACGAGGAGCAATGGCCTATAGAAACCCCCTATGGTTGGGAGCTTTCTATGTCTGCCATCGACCGGGACAGGCACCCAGAAAGGTAGGTGCCCCAAAACAAACCCCAATTCTGGTGAAAATATTGCTACCAAAAGCCGAATGAGTGGACAGAACTCACCAAACAAAATTATCAAACTAGCATATCATCATCACGTCGCCGCGTCGCCGTCTGTGCCACCCCCCCCCCCTCCCCGGGAGGGGGAAGGGGGAGCCCCAGACCATCCGCTCCGGCGATCCAACCAGCAGTTCTTAGGCTGGATGTCAAACAACGCGAAAAACACCGCCAACCGGAGGAAGGGATGCCGGGGAGCCTCCGGGACTCACCCAGAAAATGGCGTTTCATTACATTCAGTTCTTGTTTTTCTGGGGGGAGCCCCGTCGGTGGTTCGTAGTTACCAGGCAGTGCACAAGTGGGACTGGCAAGTGAATTGCTTCACAACCTGGTGGTTCGTTGTCACCAGCCAGTGCACGAGTGGGACCAGCGAGTGAACTGCTGACTCGTAGTCACCGGGCAGTGCACAAGTGGGTCTAGCAAGTGAACTGCTTCACGACCTGGTGGTTCATTGTCACCGGGCAGTGCACGAGTGGGACCAGCAAGTGAACTGGTTCGCGACCTGATGTTTGTAGTCACCGGGCAGTGCACGAGTGGGACTAGTGAGTGAACTGCTTCACAAACTGGTGGTTCATAGTCACCGGGCAGTGCACGAGTGATACTAGCGAGTGAACGGCTTCACGACCTGGTGGTTCATAGTCACCAGGCAGTGCATGAGTGGGACCAGCAAGTGAACTGCTTCACAATCTGGTGGTTTGCTTAGTTAGGGTATATTTTCTCATTTTTTATGTTCTGTTTACCTTGCTGATTATCTGTATTGTCTCACCTTTCTGGCGGCTTTCTCTTGGTTAGTGTGATCTAGTATTGTCTGTTTCCTGTGCCTCTATAGAGAGGGCCAGGTTTTGGCCTCTGGTTCCCTAAAGGCTTTTGACTAACAAAGGCCTAGTGTGGATTGAATTGGGTGGGTGAATTGATCCAGGTAGTTAGCAACAAAATATCACCAAAAAAGAGGCATTTGTTGGTTTTATGCTGTAGAATTTGACAGTTGTGAGATGTATGTTGTATCAAAATAATGAAAATAGGAGGGCAAGTTAATGAGTACGAGTATCCGAGTTAATGAACGGCAAAGTTGGTGTATGTGCCGAGAGGGTTTAGGTATGTTTAGCACACTGCTGCAATTACTGCATTTGATTTTTTTCATTGACTGTACTGTCTCCACTCGATCATCCGGACTATATGGGAAGGACCGCCAGCCGGATTATCACATTTTCGGATAATGGTACTTTTTCACCTACGAGTCCAAAAGTGACCATTTCCAACTATTTTTATACTACAAACAACATAATTTGAATTGCCTTGCCACATATAATTATTAAATATTCAACTAGAAACCTCAGCTTACCTTGTTGGTATTGAAATTGAAATTGAAATAAGTTTATTGATGTAAAATACACACAAAGGGATGAGGTAGCTCAAGCTATTCTCACCCCGTTCAGTACATCGTGTTAATACATACATATACACACACCACAAACAATAAACATATTACCAAACATTCTGAGAGATAAACATCTACATTTCCTCCTTTTCACAAGTAGTATGGTATCAGACGTACACACAAATACTTTTATGACCTAGGTATACTGTATAGACAATTTGCAAGAGACATGCAAATAATTCAACAAAAAATTAGTCTTGGTGCAAAATTCTTATATCTCTCAAGAATATCATCAACCTTTCTGTTGTGACACATCCAGGCTATTTGTTCAGGAACAGTCCTTATCTCAGTGTTTCTATATACATTACTGTTATCAACGGACAATCAAGAACATAATGGGTAAGGGTGTGAGACCTTAACATACCACATAGTTTACACTTTGTGTCATTATCATGAACACCTATCCCATATTCCCAGTAATATTTGTACCCAAGCCTGAGCCGCATGTACACAGAGTCACTCCAAGCATTTCTCCTTTTACCATAAGTGAAATGGATGTTTTGACTCAAATACATGTAGTGTTGCATGGTTTGACTTCTCTCATACATTATATCTCTCCTCTCCACTTCTGCCTGTGCCTGAATATTTCTGATTTTGCTTCTTATTTGTCTCATTGTGAATTCACATTCAATGTCAACTTGTGGTTTTGATGTGGCACGTTTGGCCAAGTCATCCGCCACCTCGTTGAGCACTATTCCAACATGAGATGGAATCCACATGAATTTCACACTATGACCTTTCAGCTGTATCTCAGTTATTCTTTTCTTACAATCCTCAACTATGGACATGAAGACTGGGTTTCGACTGTTTAAGGACTCAAGTGCTCCTCGGCTATTGACAAATACAAAAACGTTTCACACTATGACCTTTCAGCTGTATCTCAGTTATTCTTTTCTTACAATCCTCAACTATGGACATGAAGACTGGGTTTCGACTGTTTAAGGACTCAAGTGCTCCTCGGCTATTGACAAATACAAAAACGTTTTTGTCGTCATGACGTACTTCCTCCAAACACACCAGAATGGCCTGCAGTTCAGCTTGTGTGGATGATATATAATTACTAAGCCGGAGTTCAATTATCCTGTCCACAGTCCTAAACTCCGTATATTCTCTTATTAGGACACCACACCCTGCCCTGCCATCCTCTGCCACCGACCCGTCGCAATATACAGGGGTACCTCAGTTTAAGAGTTTAATTCGTTCCTGGAGATGGCTCGTATTCCGAAGCTAATTTCCCCATAAGAAATAATGGGAAATGAATTAATCCGTTCCTGACTACCCCAAAAAACCCACATCAAACTAAATTTTTATACCTAATTCATCTAAATAAACCTACAAAACTATGTTCAAGTTATTACTTACCCTTGCTGAGGACTGCTGTTGGTGTATGGAAGATGTGAGGAGGAGAGGTGTTACTGTTTGGAAGGGGAGTCTCCTTCCATTATAACATCAGGCAGTGAGGACTTCACTGGTATGCACACTCTGGCACATTTTGCCTGCATACCACTAGGACTTGCTTGTTTTACTAAGAATCTGTCTAAAGACACTTGTTTTTCCCTACATTTTAACACTTCTCTGTAGTAAGACATCACATTGTCATTTAAAAGGTCAATGCAACGGCCTGCTACAGCTTTATCTGGGTGAGTTTTTTTCAACAAAACTTCGCAATTCTTCCCATACTTCACACATTTTCTTAATCAACAAGGGACATTCTCTACTGCCTCTACTCACAGCTATTTTCTTAGGTTGAACCTTACCAATGGCTTTCTTGAGACCCATGGCGAGTTATATAATGACAACTTTTATGCTCAAATGGCCAAAAAAACGACAAAAAACTGTAAATCCTTGAGAAGAATTCAGGTAGAATAGTCACTGGGCGCGAGACACTGGTAAACTGAGGCGCGATCGCCGTGCCACCATGCGCTAGTCGGCCTGTACACGTATCAACAAACTCGTGTTCCGAGGTAACCCTCGCCTTCCGAGACACATTTTCCGAGGAAATCCTGCTCGTATTCCGAAAAACTCACATACAGGGACACTCGCGTTCCGAGGTACCACTGTACAGGCATACCTCAGTTTATGAGTTTAATTGGTTCCTGGAGACGCCTCGTATTCCGAAAACTCGCATTCCGAAGCTAATTTCCCCATAAGAAATAAGGAAAATGAATTAATCCATTCCTGACTACCCCAAAAACCCCACATCAAACTAAATTTTTATACCTAATTCATCTAAATAAACCTACAAAACTATGTTCAAGTTATTACTTACCTTGCTGTTGAATGCTGTAGGCGTAAGGAAGATGGTGAGGAGGTGGGAGGAAGAGAGGAGTTACTGTTTGGAAGGGGAGTCCCCTTCCATTATCACATCAGGCAGTGAGGACTTCACTGGTATGCACACACTGGCACATTTTGCCTGCATACCACTAGGACTTGCTTGTTTTACTAAGAATTTGTCTAAAGACACTTGTTTTTCCCTACATTTTAACACTTGTCTGTAGTAAGACATCACATTATCATTTAAAAGGTCAATGCAACGGCCTGCTACAGCTTTATCTGGGTGAGTTTTTTCAACAAAACTTTGCCGTTCTTCCCATACTTCACACATTTTCTTAATCAAGAAGGGACATCCTCTGCTGCCTCTACTCACAGCTATTTTCTTAGGTTGAACCTTACCAATGGCTTTCTTGAGACCCATGGCAAGATATATAATGACAACTTTTATGCTCAAATGGCCAAAAAATCGATAAAAAACTGTAAATCCTTGTGAAGAATTCAGGTGGGATAGTCACTGGACACGAGACACTGGTAAACTGAGGCGCGATCGCCATGCCACCACGCGCCAGTCGGCCTGTACACGTATCAACAAACTCGCCTTCCGAGACATATTTTTGGAGTAAATCCTGCTCGTCTTCCGAAAAACTCGCATACAGGGACACTCGCATTCCGAGGTACCACTGTACATGTAAACTGTTGCCTCTTGGTAACCGAGATATCATGCTTCCATACAAACACCATAATTGTCCCGGTTCATGATGAATCTTTTTCACATTGAGGGGTACAATTTCGACGTCTATTTTCTGTACTTTCCAGGGAGCAGACCTATTACACTGTCGAGAGGGTTTACAGCAGTCAAGTACATCGTATTCCCTGAGGTCATGAGCTAATCCCCTCGTGTAGTGTGTCTCCCTCAGTTTCCTGGAAGTGTGTACGTCACTCAAGCAGGTCTGAACGCTCTCAAACAGCTTATCCCCTCCTTTTCTCCACATGAAACGAATAGGTACTCTAGTGTTAATGTCACGGACTCTATCATACATACTCTGTAAATTCAATTCCATTCTCATTATTTCAATCATTGCATTTCTTTGACATCCAAGAATAATCCTCATAGCCTCGTTCTGTATCAGCTCTATTTTTTTAATTCTGCCTTGGCCTGTGTAAGACAAAACGGGTGCTGCGTAGTCTATCAGGGACCGAACAGTGCTTATGTATAGGTAGTGCTATAGGTATAGGTACCCCAACATCTGCAAGATAGGTACCCCAACACCTTTACCAGAAAAAGCCAGTGCTTTTAGAGGATGCAGACGGGCTTTACATAAGGTGCTGATATGATTTATTTCAGCATTTTTACTCTCACATGTGTATCCAACATACATGCCCAGATACTTGTACTTCTGAACACGGCTCAGTTCCACACCACTTAAAGTAAGTGTTATATTTCTTCGTTTCCTATACTCATATTTGGTTTTATCTGCATTTATAACTAAGCCTAACTTGTGACAGGTTGTACCAAGTATGTTAAGAGCAGTTTGAATTTTGTTCCCAGAGGTGCCTTGTATAAGAATGTCATCAGCATATATGATCATCGTGACCCCTGGAGGATACATCTCTGATGCTAATCTGTTCATTAATACATTGAATAAGGTGGGACTTAAAACTCCCCCTTGTGGGATACCTAACTGAAACATCCATTCCTCAGACATGTATCCCTGGTAATACACCTGACCTTTTCTGCCTTGTAGATAATCCCTTATCCAATGTAGCAATCTCCCTGTTATTCCCAGATTGGCTAATTCGTATAAGATTACTTTCCCATTGGCTTTATCAAATGCTCCTTGTAGATCAACAAAAACTCTACAATTGTCATCATACATCATCATACAATTGTCAATTGTCATGTCTACAATTGTTGGTGTTCGTCTTCTTGATTGATGCCACACATCTTGAAGTTAAGAATTCTTAACAATTTACATAAGCTATACTAACACAACACTAAAATTAACACTTAAAATTACTGTACAGTTCATTAAGCAAAGTTAGTTTTGACTGCCAGCTGCTGAATCCTCACTGGTTGAAGGCATTTGGCTTGCATGTGACACCTCACTTGTTGAAGGCGCTTGGCTTGCCTGTGGCGCCTCACTTGTTGAAGGTATTTGGCTGCCTGTGACGCCTCACTGGTTGAACAACACGTAACTTGTCTTTAATTGCTAGGACAACTTTCTTCCTCATAACACCTCCAGAAAGATTGATGCTGCTACCAGACAGTCTTGGCCAAAAATGTTCAAAGTTACTATGAAAATAAAAAAGTTATTTAAAAAAATATTTCACTAATGGCGCAGCACTGTGTATAACATGAGGGACGGGAGCACATGGGTTGACCAGTGTTGGACGGGTCCACTTGGGGCAGCTATAGCACGTTATGTAGGCCACCAGGAGGAAAAAAACTCGCAATATTTTTTAAGGAAACTTCAGCCTGTGCACATTGCTTTTAGGAAACTTATATATTTATTACATAATTACTAGTACTTATTTCATTTGTTTTTGGCTATGATTAATTGTTCTAAAATTAATGGTAATTCCTGTACCCATGTGGTCCCTCTCGACGCACCCCTCCCACCCTCCCGACACAACCCACCCACCCCACCCCCTCCTCCACCATGCATCTAGAGCCACAGGCAGATGGCATTAATACGGTACGGCCGAATTTTTTTCCGGCTAAACCAGCTTTTATCCGGCTCCCGTGGCCATTTTGGCCGGATATTGAGATAACTTTATCCGTTCACGATTTTGGCCGTATAAGGGTGTTTTCCGGATGTTCGAATCCCGGATAATCGCGTGGTTACAGTATAGTCATACTGGCTTAGCACCTTATCTCGATAATTACTTTTTTCCCACTTGATTGGTTAACTATTTTTGAGTCATGATCACCTCAAAATAGCACCATTTGCAAAGTTAGGGATAAAAAATTGATGACAGTAGAATGGTGTAATGAACGAATTTAGGGGTATATGGTACTCAATCCACACTAAATGGGTAATGTTGCATATGCGAAAGCCATGAAGTATCCAAATTTCATACACTGTATAAAAATTATATAAAAAAAATTGTAGTATTCCTTGGACAGTTTATTATGATGGAAATGTAAATTTTATGTATTTAACTAGTTCTAAATATTATTTCTTTTTCTAGGGTGCCCCACTGCCTAACTGGTCATATGGGCAGGCCAGAGCTTCATTTGCTCAAGCCGGAACATCATATGGGCAGGTCAAAACATCAGATGGTCAGGTCAAAACATCAGATGGTCAGGCCAAAACATCAGATGGTCAGGTCAAAACATCAGATGGTCAGGCCAAAACATTGTATAGTCTGGCCAAAGCATCAGATGGTCAGGCCAAAACATCAGATGGTCAGGCCAAAACATTGTATAGTCTGGCCAAAGCATCAGATGGTCAGGCCAAAACATTAGATGGTCAGACCAAAACATCAGATGGTCAGGTCAAAACATCTGATGGTCAGACCAAAACATCAGATGGTCAGACCAAAACATCAGATGGTCAGGCCGGAACATCAGATGGTCAGGCCAAATCATCAAATGCTCAGGCCAAGACTTCATTTGGTCAGATGAGGATGTTAAATGCCCAACCAAGAATACCAGATAGTCAGACAAGGATGTTAAATGCCCAACCAAGAATACCAGATAGTCAGACAAGGATGTTAAATGCCCAACCAAGAACACCAGATAGTCAGACAAGGATGTTAAATGCCCAACCAAAAACACCAGATGGTCAGGCCAAACTTTCATTTGACTTGACCAGGACCCAGATTAGAACATCAGATGACAACACCAGGACATCATATGGTCAGGCCAGGCCAAAACGTCGTGTTCTCAGATCAGAACATCAGATGGTAAAGATAGAATAGCAGAGAGCCTGACCAGAACATCATATGTTCCAATCAAAGTATCGTGCATCCTGACTAGAATATCACATGGCCTGACTGGAACATCATGTGGCCTGGCCAGAATATCAGAAATATGTAAGGATCAATGGTTTATCCCAATACAGAAATATTACTAATTTGGTGGACATGTGACATGTACTGTACAGTAAATAAATTCATAATACAGTACCCTATTCATTGTGTTTTAGATGCCTTTGAAGTTTCTCTGCATATATCTTTATTGCTCTGCTTCTGCATGTGTACACATACATTTACAACAATATATGTGTGTATGTGTAAGCACATTGTACCTATAGCCAGAATCATACTGTACTACTGGACCTAGTCTGCAAGGCCCAATTTACCTAACAGGCAGTGATTTTTGTTATTTTCAAATATTTCATTTAAAATTGGTTTATTCCAATTTATATTATAAATGTATTATGAACGTGAATTACTGACTTAGTAATGATAAGTTAGGTTGGATTTGATCAAATTTCCCCATCGCTTTCCAGCCCATTGTCGTTGTGAGGGGGGCTTGGTGGGCGGCTGCTGGAGTATGATGCTCCATGGGACAGCCTGTTCTCTGGTCTATTTGAAGCCTTATGCTCCTGCTGCTGTTTTTACCAATCTTGCTGGATCCTTATTTACATCTTTCTCATTTAATTATTCCTCTCTACCTCTTCTCCTTTCTGATTGTTCCCTTCCTGACGACTTGGTGCTGTTCTTGAATGTTCTTTCTGTTGTCTTCTGTTTTGATGCTGTTTGATTGAGAAGATACTCTCTCTCACCCGTAGAATTGTGGTACCTTATGTGGTCGAGCGAGGGGGGAAACTTTTATGTCAAACTCTGCCTTCATTGCTGAGCCCAATCTCGATGGACTGACGATTCTTAACACTTTCGCGTTCTGAGCATGCATGCACCAGATTACCCCAAGGTGGCTCGGGTGTTTCCCACGAGAGCGCGGCAACACTGACATGCGTATACTCTCTTTAGTTTTATCACCTCAAGTTTCGTTGTACGTCGTTCATTTTGGTATCAAAATGTTTGCAATACAATTCCCAACAGGGATATATGCATATAAGGTCCAAAAGCCCGGCACGCCCCACCTGCAGCAGTCAAAAGTCGGCCAAGTGTTACCTATGAGTGGCACACCCGTTCACAAATGTATTTACTCTTTTTCAAGTTTTTATCTCAATTTTCATTGTAAGTCGTTCATTTTGGTATCAAAATGTTTGCAATAGTATTCCCTTCAGGAATATATGCATATAAGGTCCAAAAGCCCGATGTGCCACCCACACCAAACCCAGAAATTGGCTGAGCGCGCAAGAGCAATAAAATGTGTATATAGTGATACCTTAGCTTACGATTGTCCGGACTTGCGATATTTTCGAGTTACAATGTAAATTTGGTCAGAAAATGCGATTCGACTTACAATAATGTTGTCAACTAACGATATTTGATACGCGTTCGGGTCAACCGAGCGCATGGTTTCTGGTCGCAAGGGCCAACCTACCTCAGTTTACCATAGCCGCCCGCTTAGTGATGAACACACTTGTAAGAAATTCCATTATTTTGGTGATTTTTTGTTTTTTGAACATAAAATTATTATATATCACGCCATGGGTCCCAAGTCAGTGGTAAGGTTCAACATATGGAAACACATGTGAGGATGACCCTAGAGGCAGTGTAATGATCTGGTGCTCAGTTCATGGCTCTCCCCTTTCCCCCCTCTCCCCTTGCCGTCATTCGTCTCTTCCCTCCCATTTGTCACAGTCCACCTTCTCTGGTCATATCCCTGAGTCAAAAGGTTCGCTCTTGGCCCTCTCCGTTTCCCCCTCTAACCCCACTCGATTCCCTCTCCTGCCTTCGCCACTAACCGTTTGACAGTTTTAAGAACAGTGACGAATTACTGTAATTCTCAAGTTTCAAGTGAGGGAGCTGGGAGGCATATACGGTTGTGATTTCCTGTGTAGTGTGGGATCGGTTCATGAGTCTACGGGAGTAAAACATAACGTTCAGGACAGGCCTATGTCACCAAAAGGCGGGGCTAAGTCAGAGGTTTTGGCTGGCCTAAGAGTGTGGGATATTTGGGGCTTGAATCTGATTATTTAAATATTAATGTAGTAAATTAAATTACGAAGGACCACCCGCTTTTATAGTAAAGAGGGAAACTGAGAATTTCTGATCATTAGATAATTCCTAGATGAAACCAGTAACTATGGATAAAAAACTAGAAAATATGATCATAGAAATAATTAATGGGCTGTATTATTAAATGAATCAAACCCTCAAGCACCTACATTGGGGGGTTATTACTGGAGGTAAGTACGTCCAGGAATTAGTGTGGTTCGTTCACTAATTCAATTAATAATAATCTAATCCTATAAAATTATATTGAAACTGATATCATTACCATAAATGGGAACATAGATTATGAGTATAGTAATGAGAATTACAGTAAACCACATATTAATCCTGAGGAATTCTGCACATAAGAAATTGCAATAGAATCATGAAAGAAAATAAAATCTTAGCTTAATGACGATTCCTTTAGACAAGCCATGGAAGTTCCTCTTATTCTCTGGACTCGGTCGGCTGACGGATTAACATGGGAGAAGGCGGCATGGAGAATTCTTCTCTCGTGCTGCAAGACAAATATTTACAGTAGCAACTAATTTAATTACTGAATCTATATATTCAAGAAATTGAGAGTTACAGGTGACAAAATTTAATCACCTGTTATTAGATGTTATCGTGCGTCATAACGGTCAATCACCCAGCTACTACAAAAAAACTCTTTACCAGATGCATCAAAATAAAGGGAATATACTTAGCTGTAGGGCACTGTATAAGTTTTAAGATTGCCGTGCTTCGCGTCCCCAGGCTCCGGCTAAGCCTATCCTGGATAGTGGTGCGCTTCGCTAGCTGGTCACGTGTTGTCAAGAACCAGGTTAAAAGGTTCCTTATTTGACACCAGCACTAGCTGAAGATATTATCTGCAAGGTTATTCACGCCTCACAGTGGCGACTTTCATCTGAGGATGGATAACGTTTGCCCTAGTGGCTGGGCAATGGCGTCTCCTTGTGAGTACGGTATGCGCAGGTCTGCCTCTGAGCGGCTCTCCACGTGTACTGAGTTGGTCCTCCTCAACCCACGCCGCGTCGCGCGTTCATAAAACAAATTATGTCACGAACATTAATATTTCTCGCATTTACGCTTGAAACGTTGAAGACTGGACGGGTTTATTATTTAGAGGAGGAAATTATTATTATTTACCAATTTAAGAATAGTAAATATATAAGGGAGAGGAATTAATGTCTCCCCATGGCATTCACTGGTGACGTTAGCTTTATTATGAGATAAACGCTATGACTCTAACGCTCTATTCGGCTTTTAGTTGGAGGTCAATTCATCTGCAATTAGTTATCATACAGGATGCCTTAGTTATAGAGAATCGAATTTAATTCTCACATACATTGGATATAATGTGTTTACTGTAAGGAAATCTGACGCAATACTGGCGTCAGGTGGCGTGAGAATTCTAGCCTACTGCACAGATGGAATTATTAGTACTGTACATGAGAATTCTACGTGTTGTTAATTTTACTTACTACAATAATTAGTATAGTTAGTAATAAGTAATGAGAATTCAACAGGGTTGTATTCGGTGTTGGAAATATCCAACAAAGAGTCACTGTAGTCATTGGTTGACGCTGTAGTCATTGGTTGACGCTTTGATAGGCAGAGTTAATTGGGCCTAGGAACTAGGTGGGTGGAGCCTGTTCCACTGGTAAGAGTTTTAGAAAATATTAGTCAGTGTGTCTTGGGGCTTAGTAGGGTACAGGTCTCCTTGACCTGTGGGAGGCAAGTAAGTAAGTAATTATCAAAAGAAGGCACCAAACCAGGAAGGCTATGTAGCACCATCAAATACGCAAAATAATCGGAGGGCGCTAAATATCACCAAGGATGCCAATACGAGAACAAAAACGCATAAGGCGAACGATGTCAAAAGTATCCGAGTCACCAAGAATTCTATCGAGGGACAGGTGACCGCGAGGGGCGGTCGGAAAGCAAGACACACGCTCGTCCTGGAAGTCAGGACATTCAAGAAGGACATGCACGACCGTAAGAGGGACAATGCAACTAGGACAATAAGGAGCAGGGCGGCGCTCCATCAAGTGACCATGGGTTAAGCGAGTATGGCCAATACGCAACCTCGCCAGAGCTGTTTCCCACCGCCGGTTACAGTGGGAGGAGGACGGCCACGAGGAAACACAATATTTAAGAGTACGTAGCTTGTTACCAGTAACAGACAACCAAGAAGCCTGCCAACGGGTAAGGACTGAGGAATGGATAACCGGGTAAAAGTCTGAATACGGAATGCCTTTACGAGAGATGGGACAAGAGGGGACAGCTTCCTTGGCGGCAGCATCCGCACGCTCATTTAAAGACACACCAATATGGCTGGGAACCCAACAAAACTCAACCGACTTAAATTTACTGTGAACAAGAAACAGCCAATGCTGGATCTCGACAACTACTGGATGAACCGGATTAAAGGACCCGAGAGCCATGAGGGCACTACGAGAGTCAACAAACACTACAAAGGAAGACTGACAACGAGAAAGCAGGAGACGAAGAGCATAGAGAATAGCATAAAGTTCCGCTCTAAAGATGCTAGTCTCCGGAAGCAAGCGACACATATAAGTGCGATCAGGAAAAACAACAGAGTAGCCAACACCGTCCGCTGACTGAGACCCATCGGTGAAGACAGAAACGGAGCGGGAGTGAGAAGAAAAGTGCTCGAGGAAAAGGCGTTTTAGAACAGTAGGAGGGGTAAAAGCTTTAGTGATACGGGTCAAGGATGTACAAAACTGCGGAAGAGGGACCCTCCACGGGGGCAAAGAAGGAACAACACGAGGAGAAGCATCAGAAATACGAACGGAAAGAGAATCCTGTAGGCGAAATAACCGGACAGAAAGAGAGAGGTGGTGAAGAGGAACAGGAACCGCAGGAGGGGTAAAAGTTAAAGCACGACAGAGGCGAGAGGAAGGATGTTGCAAGGACCGTGCAAGATAGCGAAGACAGTAGCGATCACGGTGGTCCTGGAGAGACAGGAAGCCAGTGTCAACATACAAGCTAAGGATGGGAGTCGAACGAAAGGCACCAGAACTGAGGCGCAACCCAGTATGGCGCCAGCATCAAGACGGCGAAGAGTAGAAGGAGAAGCAGACGAGTAAGCAGGGCAACCATAATCGAGCTTAGACAGGACGAGAGAGACACACGTCTAAAAGCAAGGTAAAGAAGATAAGGTAAAGCAAGGTAAAGAGGTAAAGCAAGGAGAGTGCGCCTATCTGCCCCCCAAGAAGTATGGGACAAGACCCGAAGGAGGGTAAGGGCCTTAGAGCACTCAACACGGAGGTAAGAGATATGGGGAGACCAAGACAAACGAGTGTCAAGGAATAACCCCAAAAGCTTTGCGGAATCTTTGTATTCAAGGGGATGACCATAAAGTGACAATGAGGGACGAAGAACAACCAGTTTTCGCGTAAAAGTCATGGCACAAGTCTTAGAAGTAGAGAACTTGATGCCATGATCTGTGGCCCAAGACGACACGGCATCAATTGCAAGTTGAAGCCGGCGTTGAAGGAGAGGCGAATCATCACCCTGACAACAAAGGGTAAGATCATCGACATAGAGAGCGGAGAAGACACCAGAAGGAAGAGAGGAAAGAAGACCATTGAGGGCAACCAGAAAAAGAGTAGTGCTCAGAACACTACCCTGGGGCACACCTTCGTATTGCTGAAAAGAGGGAGAGAGAGCGGTACCAAGGCACACCCGAAAGGAACGACGAGAGAGGAAGCTGCGGAGAAAGAGAGGGAGATGACCACTAAGGCCAAAAGAATGAAGTTGAAATAGGATATGATAACGCCAAGTGGTGTCGTAAGCCTTTTCCAGGTCAAAAAGGACGGCAACAACGGAGGTCTTCGCAGCAAAAGCAGTACGAATATAGACCTCCAAGTTCACCAGGACATCTGTCGTGCTGCGGCACTTGCAGAAACCAAATGGAGAAGGGGAGAGGAGGTGATGGTGTTCCAGGAACCACATCAGACGAACGTTAACCATACGTTCAAAGAGTTTGCAGACACAACTTGTGAGAGCAAGAGGGCGAAAGTCCTTAGGGGAAGTACCCAGAGACCCCAGTTTGCGAACAGGGAGGACAACGGCATCGAGCCAGTCCTCAGGGACTGACGACGACTCCCAGATCCGATTATACAGACTCAGTAAATACTGAGACGTGCTTGGAGGGAGATGGCGAAGCATCTCATAATGAATACCATCGGAGCCCACCGCCGTAGAACCGCAGAGGGCCAGGGCAGAACGAAGTTCAGAGAGAGAGAAGGGATCATTATAGGAAAGCTGAAGATGAGTGCAGAAATCTAAAGGACGAGACTCAAGGACAGGTTTACGAAGAAGGAAAGATTGGGGAAGATGAAGACCAGAGCTAACAGAAGAAAAGTGGGAACCCAGTTCGGAAGCGACCTGCAACGGGTTCGCCACAAGAGTTATCATGGAGGTGAAGGACCGGTGAAACATCGGGAACGAACTTACCCGCTATCTTGCGGATACGCTTCCAGATCTGGGCCAGAGGGGTTTCAGACGTAATTGTTGAGACATAAGATGCCCAACATTCACGTTTAGCCGTACGGATGGCCCTATGGGCCACCGCACTCGCTTTCCGAAAGAAAAGAAAAGAATCGGTCGTCTGCCTACGGCGGTGCCTCTTCCAGGCTGCACGCTTACAGCGGACAGCCCGAGCACAGTCCGCATTCCACCAGGGAACGCACTTCCGTGGACCCCGAGAGGAAGAGCGAGGAATAGAGCGGAGGGCAGCGTTGAAGACAGTGTCATGAAAAAGGAGGAGAGCGCGAGAGAGAGGCAGAAAGGAGAGGTCAGAGACAGCAGCACTGAGGGTAAATAGGGTCCAGTCTGCCTTAGCAAACTGCCACCGAGGGAAAGAGAGGGAAGGGCGAAAAGAGAAAAAGGAAACAAGGATGGGGAAATGATCACTTCCATGGAGGTCATCAAGAACCTGCCATGTGAAATCTAAGTAAAGAGAAGAAGAGCAGAGAGAAAGATCAAGACAAGAAAGGGTGCGAGTCCGAGAGTCCAAATGAGTGGGCTCACCAGAATTCAGAAGAGACAGGGAAGAAGAGAGGAGAAACGGCTCAAGGAGGCGACCCCGGGTATTCGTCAGAACGTCACCCCAAAGAGAATGACGACAATTGAAGTCACCCAGCAGGAGCACAGGCTCCGGCAAGGAGTCTAGGAGGTGTTTCAAATCAGGAAGAGAGAGCGGGACACTCGGGGGGAGATAAATGGAACAAACTGTGTATCATTTCCCCACAAAGATACGAGCAGCAGAACAATGGAGAGGCGAAGGAAAAAGTAAAGGAACAAAGGGAACATCAGCACGAATCAAGAGAGCAGAAGAATTAGAAGCCCCAGCAATGGCTGGGGGGGGGGAGAGAAAGGAATAGCCACGAAAACGACCAGGACGAGCACCAAGCATTGGCTCCTGGAGACAGACACAAAGGGGCGAAAACCGCGAAACCAGAAGTTGGAGTTCGAGGAAATTGGCGTAATAACCTCGAACGTTCCATTGAAGAATGGACAACGACGAGAAGAGAAAGGACAAAAACAGAGAACAAGGAAGAAATAAAGGTGAAAGAGCAACAGAGCACATTAAAGAATATCAGGGTCGAGATCAGGGTCAGCAAAGTCAGGGTTAGGGGGCATGGGTAAACTGAGCAAAGATGGAGGGAAGGATACGGGAGAACAAATCAGAGGTGGGCAAGCGGGGTCCGGAGGAGGAGGAAGAGGAGGAGACAATGGAGAGGAGCAGTCAAGGACAGCAGCAGGAAGAGGGGGAGTAGAAAGAGGGGAGCGCACCCCAGCAAGAGCAGCAACCGAAAGGGAAGCAGGGGCCAAAGAAACCTCCATAGCAGGAACAGGGGGCGCAATCACTGAAACGGGAGGGGAAGGAGCAACAGAGCCAGAAGTAAGAGCTGAGGAAGAAAGCGAAGCCTTCTTACCCGCCAGGGAAGAGGAAGGAGAGGAGCCAGGCTTACGCTACTGACTTAAAGAGACCGGTGTCCCAGCAACTACGTACCAGGCAACGGATTCCAGTGTCTCAACAGAAGAAGCCGAACGAGAGCACACACGACGGCCGTTAGGAGAGCGATGGACATCCGCCCGCACCGACAGGCGGTGGGGAGAGCCGATAGATGGAGGAAGGAGGATCGGAGGGGGACGAGGAAGAAGACACAGGAGACATGACAGACCGGGTTGAAAGAACCCAAGACAGAGGACCAGGAGGGGGACCCCTCGGGAGAGAACTCAAAGGAACAGAGGAGGGGGCAGTGGGCGTATCAGGGTCCAAGGCCCGGAAACGGTTGAGAGTCTGAGGAAGGGGGGAAGGACGAGGAGAGGAAGAGCGCAACACGCGAGCATAAGAGATGTTAGTATAAGGCGGGAGCCGGCGAACCTGGCGCCTCGCCTCAGGAAAAGATAAACGCTCCCGGTGCTTCAGGTTAAGGACGGCCGCCTCAAGCTTGTAATGGACACAGGCACGGGAGAAGGTAGGATGGGCTTCACCGCAGTTGAGGCAGCGAGCTTGGGGAGAAGTGCACTCCGACTTAGAGTGACCTTCACTCCCACACAAAGGACAGAGAGAGAGTCCCAGAGCAGCGGAGGGCACCATGCCCAAACCTCCAGCACTTGTTACAAAGTCGAGGAGAAGGAATATACTCCTGGACAGAGCACCTAGCACTAGCAAGAACGACGTGAAGAGGATGGAAGGGTCCGACCATCAAAGGTGATCTTCACAACGCGAAGGGGTTGACGGCGACGACCACGAGGGGGACGAGTAAACGAGTCAACCTGGAGGACAGAATGGCCTTGGGCATCAAGGATATGCCGAATATCATCGTGGCAATCCTGCAGATTCCGAACACCGGTTGCAATATGGGGTGGGAGGAGAATAGTGCCAACACTGGCATTCATCTGAACGTTCTTGGAGACCCGAACATTGATCTCGCCAAGGCAAGATAAGGCAGCCAAGCGGGAAGCCGCATCCTGAGAAGGAGCAGCAACGACACGTGTACCGAGATGAGTGGGGTTGAAAGTAACAGACGCATCCACGGAATCCACAAGATGCCGATGGAGGGAGAAATCGTCAGGAGGCGCAGAATCAAGAGGGAGGAGATCAAAGTATTTGGCCCATGAAGCAGGACCAAACAAGGCCTGATACGCATCAGCACGAGAAGGAATCGAGCGAGTGCGGTTGGGGCGCGAACGGCGTTGAGAACCCCTAGAGAGAGAGGGGTCAAAAGGCGCAGTAGTCACAACGAAAGACTTAGCCACACCAGGGGACGAAGTGGTCACCACCGGGGGCTGGAGGCTCGACCCAACCACAGAGGAGGGAGGGGAGCTGGGGGAAGAAGTCAGGACGGTCAAAGGAGGAGCAAGGTTGGGGCCCAACGCAGCGGGAGCTACAGAGCCTGGTCTTCCAATACAGGCCGACTCGGGGGCTTGGTCGCCCACCCCACGAGCCTGAGAGGGTACAACGGAAACATTCAATGACATAGAGACGAAAAGTGACAAATTCATCCACGAATGTGCCCCCATACCCACCATGGAGCCACAATTAGAGGCAGGACATCCAACAGGAAGCTATCGCCGATCATGCCGGGGCCCCCTAGGGGTGCGTCGTGAGTATATGCCCCACAAACGCCACCTTAAGAACCGTCAGTCCATCGAGATCGGGTTCAGCGACGAAAGAGGGATTGACAATAAAAGGTTCCCCTCGCTCGATTTGTTGGGTACTACAGTTCTAAGGGTGCAAGAGTATGCCTCCTCAAGCACCCGGGCGTCAAAATAGAAGAAGTCCAAAGAAATAATCCAAAACAAGCAAAAGGTCGGCAGGAAACGACAAGCAGATAGGAGAAGAGGGGGGAGAAAAACGAAACATAAGAAAAAGGAAAAGCGATCCGGCACAATTGGAGAAGACAGCAGCAGGAGTGCAAGGCCAGAAAAGGACAGAGGACTGCCCAACGGAGCATCACACTCCGGCAGCCGTCCACCAAGCCCCCTCACGACGCCAACGGGCCGGATGGGGAGGGGGTGTGGGAGGCAAGCCATCAATAGCTTGGCCGGTTGCAGTAGTATGGTATAGTGCACTTGAGTTTCATGTATAATTCAATATTGCCGTCATTTGCCTCTTAGGATGTGTTAGGACCTTTCAAATTTGATTTTAATTTACGTGCTTAATTTAATAAAGTGAATATATTTGTTCCAGTGGTATTCAGTTAATTCCCCTTTTTAATCTATTTTTCTGTCATTTTTTATATGTGATTGATGTGTTGGCTTAGAAAGTTCTTGTGTTCTCCTCCATCTTATGAGTATTAAAGTCGCTCTTGAATCCCCCTTCAGTTCAGTAAAGATTACAGTATTAATCCTCAAGATTTATTTACTTACCTCTTTGAGTTCCATGATTATTGAGTCCCTTCCTTCCTGGGGAAACAATAATTTAGACACATTCATTTATGGTTGGGAAGGTGGTGGCAGTGTTTAATGATTTTAATTAGTAGTTATAAATTAATAACCCCTAATCTTGTTGTGTCCTCCTCATTTAATATTCAGCATATATTTCGTGGCAGTTCAGTGAGGAGTCATACTGAACTGTAACAGTGTTAAGCTGGGGTATTGAGTGAAGGGAAAGGGTAGAGAGAGAAGGAAGAAAAGGGTTATTACAATGGTAGCTTTCAGTACTATTACAGTAGTACAGAATGTCCCATCCTCAAAAATTAAGAAAATGTGTGCAGCATGGGAAGAACTATAAACTTTTGCTGAAATGACTCGCCCAAATCAAGCTGCAGTAGACCATTGCCTTAATTTCTTCAATGACACTGTGATGCATCACTTCAGACAAATGTTAAAATGAAGGGAAAACAAATCTCCATGGACAAATTTTTAGTGAGACAAACAAGCAGTGAACCACAACCAGGTCAAGTGGTATGCAAGCAAAACGTAGGAGAAAGTGTACCCTAGAGAAGTCATCACTGCCTCATGTTTAGAAAAAAAATAAAAATATAAAAATTAAAAAAAATTGAAAAAAGGAAAAAATGTCTGAAAGGTTTGTTCATGGGATGTCATGTAGGCTGCTCCATTTTTCCATAAAAATACAAAATGAAAAAAATTTAAAAAAATTATAAAATTTGAAAAAAGAAAAAATGTCTAAAAGGTTCGTTTAGTGGATGTCAGGTAGACTGCTCCATTTTCTATAAAAAAAAAAAAACTCCCTGTCCGGCCCGTTGCTGCTGTGAGGCGGCTGCCAGAGTGTGATGCTCCATGGGTCAGTCCTCTG